>NC_088932.1:7580000-7640000 GCF_038396675.1 Hydra vulgaris | reverse complement strand
AAAATGATTTGTTAGACGAGATCTTGGTAAATAAGTGAAAGATGCCTTAGACAGAAAACTGAAGATTTTTGTTCGAACTTTAGAGAATAAATTTATAACAAATACTTCCACTATACAAAGAGTAATTGTTGCTATAAATTACATAAAAAGGAAAAAGTTCATCGTCGTAAAGAATAGCAAGAAAATGTCCCAATTCATTGTTCAAAGCTGCTCTATAAAAAATTATGTGTCAAAAAATCTTGTTTGATTATTGACGATGAAACTTATTGTGCTGCATATTGCCGATCTATTCCAGGACACCAATATTATTCAGAAATTAATTGCAAGAAACTGAATTCCAATTATAAATGCATTGAAATGCAAAAATTCGCTGAAAAATTCTTAGTTTGGCAAGCAACTTGTGAATGTGGTAAAAGAAGCTCTTGTTTTGTGACAACTGGAAAAATTAACACCAGAATAGAGATAAAAGAATGCCGCAAGACATGTGTTTTACCGTTTTTAGAACACACACAGGTAACCCGTTATTTTGTACCCATTTCGCTTTATGTAACTACGCTGGGACAACTATAAACTGACTTAGAGAACATTAAGTAGATTTTGTTGAATAACACTGCAATCCACCAAATTGCCTGAACTACGTCCTATCGAAAAATATTGGGCTCTTGTCAAAAGAAAACTAAGGTTCAATGTAAAAGAAACCAAAAACATTAAAGACTTCATAAATAAAAAATTGATTAGGACTACCAAGAAAGTCCACCCGAAGACTGTGAAAAAGCTGATGTCGAGTCTAAATATATATATATATATATATATATATATATATATATATATATATATATATATATATATATATATATATATATATATATATATATAAATGTGCATATATATATATATATATATATATATATATATATATATATATATATATATATATATATATGGATAATAAACATATACAAGTATATATATATATATATATATATATATATATATATATATATATATATATATATATATATATATATATATATATATATATATATATATCGATAAATAAATATATATACATATATATATATATATATATATATATATATATATATATATATATATATATATATATATATATATATACATATATATATGTATATACATATATAAATATATATGCATACATATATATATATATATATATATATATATATATATATATATATATATATATATATATATATATATATATATATATATATATAAATGAGTGTGTGTATGTGTGTGTGTGTGTGTGTGTGTGTGTGTGTGTGTGTGTGTGTGTGTGTGTGTGTGTGTGTGTGTGTAAGATTATATATACTCACACTTTGAAAACCGTTTAAAGTGAAACATCTTGTTAGAGTCCAAAAATCACTAAAATACTGCTTGATAAACTTTTATTAGTATTTAAAAATAAATATATACAAAATTTTTCAAATATAATATAAATTATTAATTAAATGAAATGTAATATTAAAGTTTTGATTGACTGTTTCGCATTTTTGGTGAAATAATTAGTTTTTTTCATACATTTTTGCAAAAACAAATAAACGCCGTATGATAAATTTTTAAAATTATTTAGATTATCTATTACGATTATTAATAACTTATTAACAATTATATAATTAACAAGATTAGCTAAAATTATTGTATTTATAGTAATCCATTACATGACTCTGATGTAAGCAATAAAACAGAGCTTTAACTAGTGTTGTTAACCGGAATATTTAGTACGATTCCGAAAAAATAAAATTCTTTCGAAAGGGTATTGAGAATCAGGAATTTTTTTTTTTCGTACCAAATTTTACGAAACAAAAAAAACCGTCGATGATCATTTTGCAAATGCTATTTACGAAATGTAGCCTTTCGCAAGTTGAATTACGAAATAAAACTATTTTGCTACATACGAAAGTAGTGCTTACGGAAGTCGCTAAACCACGTTTCGAAGTCTATAAAAAAATTTTGTTGGTCAAACGGATATAATTGTGAAAAATAAAATTTTTATATACCAAAATGTTTCTATTAAAATTTTATTTTCAGTATTGCAATATATGAACATTTTAAGGTTTTATTTTTTAAAATAATGATAAAATACCAAATTTCTTTTGAAACGAAACTCTTTCGCACCGCAACTAGCGAAACAGTTTTTATCGGAAAAACACTTACGAAACGCGGCATAATAAATATATTTAATAACGTTTTATGAATCAAATACGTATAAATAACTAAGTAATTAAAATACTAATTTTTTATATGATATTGATAAGTTTCAGTTTTAAACTTCTATAAAGGAATCAAGACTTTCATGAAATATACTTTTTAGAATGTGAAGATAACTTGAACAACGTTAACATACGAATGCAATTGCAAAATTGGGAAACAATTCCTTTGTTGAAATCAAAAAAGACCTAATTTAAATGATTAATGCTAAAACTTAATTATATAATAAAATGCCTAAAAATAGCTCTTACTTGTTTTCAAATAGTATAGTTTTATGTTGAGTCAGTTTCAATTTTTTTATTTTTGAAGTGCTCTGTTATATGCTCCTTTGCTTTTTTTACCTCAATAACAACAAGTAAACTAAAAAAAAAATTTAAACACATCCTTTTTAATGATTTTTTCTTAAAGGTTTTCCTTAATAAAGAAAAAAAGTAAGGGTGGGAGGGTGCTAAGGGCGTTTGTTGTCCCTTGTACCATTGGCCCTGGAAAATGCTTTGATTTTCAACATCCCAACGTTATTGGGACTATACAACTGCTGAAAGTTTTAAAGCTTTAGCTGTTTTAGAGAGAAGTAAAAAATTAGCTGCTAGATTTTGTAGCAAAAAAAAACGAGTACGTACAATACAATTCTTCCCCGGGTCTTTGCGCCTGGAAAATATTTTAACATAGAAGCTCACCAGGGCTATACAAGTGCTGAAAGGTTCAGAGCTGTAGCTAGTCTGAGAGGTAGTGATAATTTAATTGCAAGATTCAGTAAGAACTGATAACGGTCAAACAACCCTTAAAGTTCAAATAAAGTTTGTAATGGAACCAAATATTTTACTAAGTTTTTATATATGGCAATAAACAACTATGTAGGAAGTTAATAAAAGTCGGTACTTGATAAATATACACATATATAAACACTGGAATAGAGACATGTTGCGGAGCGAGCGTTGGCCTTTCCCTCAAAACTAGCTCAAAGTTTCAGTTTTTTCTATTTAAATTTTAGCTGCGTTAGGCCCCTTTCATTTCTGTTTCAGCCCCCCCCCCCCTGCATCCTAACTTTCTTAACCTTTCTTAAATATATAGATATATATATATATATATATATATATATATATATATATATATTTATATATATACATATAAATATATATATATATTTATTTATATATATATACATATATATATATATATATATATTATATTTATATATATATATATATAAATATATATATATATATATATATATATATATATATACATATATTATATATCTACTTATATAAATATACATTCATATATATATATATTATATATATATATATATAAATATATATATACATATACTTATATATGCATATGTGTATATATATTTGTATTTATATAAATGTAGATATATACATATATGTATATATATATAAATATATATATATATATATATATATATATATATATATATGTATATATATATATATATGTATATATATATATATATATAAATATACATATATATACATATGTGTATATATATATGTATTTATATAAATGTAGATATATATATACATATATGTATATATATATAAATATATATATATATATATATATATAAATATATATATGCATATATATGTATATATATACATACATATATGTATCTATATATATATATATGTATATATATACATATATATATATATATATATATATATATATATATATATACATATATATATATATATATTATATATACATATATATATATATATATATATATATATATATATATATAATATATATATATATATATATATATATATATATATATATACATATATATATATATATATATATATATATATATATATATATATATATATATATATGTATATATATATATATATATATATATATATATATATATATATATATATATATATATATATATATATATATATATGTATATATATATATATGTTAATGTATATCAGATATATTTGTATAAACTATTGAAAAATCATTTAACAACATTTTATTTAAATAATAAGTAATGACATATTTTTGTATAACGGTTTAATGAATGCTTTCGAGTCTATTCGTAAGCGCACATTCCGAAACGCTCCTTCCGTAAGGAACTGTTTCGCAGGTATTCTTTCGAAATGATTTGTTTCGCAAGTTCCTTTTCGTAAACGATTTTTACGGAATTATTATTATTTATTTTTTTCGTATAATCAAAACGGAAGGTGAATTTGCGCAAGTACAACTTCCGAAATAGCAACTTGAAATACGGAAGATAAAAATGCGAAATTTTCGTAAGTTTTTGTTTACGGCGAACAACCCTAGCTTTAACTGACAATTAATTAACAGGTTTTTGTTAAAACTAATAAAAAAAAACGCATCATAAGTTTGAATTATCTGTTGTAAGATATACCATTTTACAGTTTGGATCCATTATTAATTGTTGATTTTTTAAAAAATAACTCTTTCGCGTTGTCGGAAAAAAAAAAAAGATTGTTTTACACTCAAGTTTTGTTTTTAGATTTAAAAAAAGAACAAAAACATTTCCAGAGCTCACCTATCCATTAGTTAGGTCCAAAACTAAATATTTTTGATCATCTTCTTTAAGACTAACTCTGCTGCTTAAATCAACATTCATTTACACCTCCTTTCTATACTAACTGTTTGACAAAGTTACTTACAAATTTCTTTAGCACCCTTGATAACATGATATATATTTATGATTTTCGTAAACAGCTTATAGATCCCTTGTTGATTCATATTATTCACTTGTTGCACCAATTCAAACATCTGAAGCTATCATTTAAAAGTATGCATAAATTTTGCCAAATAACTTATTAAAATAAATGCTCTAATTTTTAAATAGAGTATAAAATGTTTCTTTAAAATAACACAGGTTAAATTGAAAGAAAAACAAATAATTAAAGGTAAGGCTTACATACGGGCTTAAGGGGGTGTCTGAAATACACGTCCGCCATAATATTGATATACTTGAAATGCTTTATCAATAGGATACCTCTTCTGCAGAGATATCATTCTGCTAAAACAATTCAATTATATCACAAAAGTTATATAAAGACTAGGTTTTCATATAGCTTTTCATGTATACCTGAATAATCCTGATAAAAAATAGTTATAGAATACTCTAAGTAGCGTCCATTATTGACTAACATTATTGCAAACCGAAGTACTACTCAAGCGCTGAGTTGGCGGTGGCAGGATCTGAACCCGCATTGTACAACAGTCCGAATTTTAATTTTTTGTTTGACGCTCTAACCAACTGAGCTATCTAGCAACACTGCAAGTTCAAACTGAAAATATTAATTGATAATACTGTACATACTAATAAATGTTATGAGAATACTTTTAAAATGCTTTCTTTATACATAAATAAAAAAATGTCTGGCTCACACTTTCCAATGCATTTTTTACGTTCATATCTGACTCATTGTCTTCAGTAAATTTGATTAAGCTTGTCTCATCGATTACTAGAACCCTAAATGGTTCACCTAGCAAAGCAAATTCGCTTTTTTGTCTTTAAATTCCAATAAGTTGACTAATGATAAAATGATAGATAGATATGCCAAAGTGGTGTAGTGGTAGAACACTCGCTTCATAAGCGAGAGGTTCCGAGTTCGATTCCCACCACGTCCCTGGTAAGACAGCGCTCAGTTTGTTTCTCCGCTCAACTGTATTGCTCGTCAAGTTTTGTGTTTTGCAGTTATAGAATTAGGAGAGGGTTGTTATCATAAGTAGCCTCCTCATCTGCAGTGGCCTTTTTGGCCCTGGGAGAGGTGAATTACAAAATTAAAAAATAAAACTCTTATCCATATTTTAAATTAATTTCACGTAAATAAACAGCTCTAAATATATGTATATATTTAAACTACTTTTTTTGGCCATTTTATATAAATAAACTGCTTTATTATTAAACAGCATTGGGTAATCTCATATGCACAAACGCGTTTGTATTATAATACCATAATAGTACATATATTTTTTATGTTATATATTTATATAGTTAGTAGTTAGTTATTAAGGTATGCGGTAACTGGCTTGCTACTGAGTATGCCATTAGGGATACTGTGACAACCTATTCGATAAATAATTGTTCGTCAAAGAGTCGAGTCTTGCTTTAAAAGAGATTACTGAGGACAGCTCCACAAGTTCTGAAGGCATTAAGTTCCATAGATTTAAAGTTTCTAAATTAGTTTTAAACAATCCTAATGTTGTTTTCTATTTTATTTGTTTTCCTAACGACTTTATGTATCTGGATCACATCCCCCCATCCTATTTTTTTTTCTTTTTATTTAGAGTAGTCCATCACCGAATTGTTTAAACCAATAGTTAACCACCGAATTGATTAAACCAACTTGGTGGCTTGATGCTGCACACTTTCAGTTACTTAACAGTTACTTTTTTGTTTGGGGACTAGACTAGTGCTGAAAACTCTAGAAGTGGGGGAGTATAAAAGTCACATGAAGTGATTTTAGTATTTGGAAATCCAATATGGTAAAAGCTTTCTTCACACGACCTAAAATTCTTCTTCCATTACTTATTTCGGAAATCACAAGGTCGTTCTGCTTTTTTGTAAAAAGATTTAGGATTGATTTTTCAAAAAAATTACTCCTAAAATTTTTGTACTTTCTCAATCATGTAACTTTGTACCTTTAATATAGAGAGGGTTCATTTTATTGGTTACTCCAGAGTGCATTATTCCAAATTTTTGAATATTAAATCTTAAAAACCAGTCTTCTGCCATTTAAATGCTCCGTTTAAATATTTATGTAGTCTTGATGTGCTTTCCTCTGAGAATCTCTTGGATAGAGTCTTGGTATCACCAGAATGCATATATTGACTAAATCGTCTGGTAAATTATTAATATATAGAATAAATATCAAGAGTCCAATAACAGAGCCCTGTAGCACACTACTAAAAATTTAAAGCCACTTAAAAACAATGTCACCAAGAACAGTTCTCTGTCTTCTATTTTTTTAAAATCCTTTTATCCATTTTTAAAACTAAATCCTAAATACCATACGCACTTATTTTACCTAAGAGTCTCTTGCGCGGTACAGTGTCAAAAGCTTTAGCAAAGTCTAGCATTACTACATCAATAGGTATACTATTGCTAATGAAAGAAGAAATAAAGTCTATAGTTTATAACAAATTTTTTGAGCAAGTTTTTCGTTTTACAAGTCCATGTTGTCGGGTTGTCAATAAACTGTTGCTTAATAGAAATGTTTTATTATAATAAGTTATAATACTTTGCAGGGACAGATATTAATGAGACGGGGCGATAGTTGCTGGCAATAGTTTTGTCACCTTTTTTATAGATTGGTGTTATGTTTACGAAAATAAATTAAATTGGGAGTTGACTGATCCTGAATGATACTCTAAACATAAAAAAGCAAACGATACAGCAAATTATTTAAGGACTGCTGAATTAAGTTTGTCAATTCATGATGATTTATTTTATTGCAATGCTTCTTTCAACGTTTTGACAGAACTAACTCAAAACTTATAACATTATATCAACATTAAGTTTATTATAGCAACATTAGGTTCAATTTCTTCAAATTTAGTTACATCATTTAATTCAAGATTAAAAGGCGGGAGATATCTTTTTCCTTCAGTAGTAAAGACATCCTAAAATTGTTTATTGAAATGAATAACAACTTCTAAATGTTCGTGGGATATATCACCATTAAGCATTCTCATTGCTTTTATTAAACTCTTGAATAATTTTGTACTGTTTTAATAGCAGTTTTAGATTATTTTTGGAGTTAAATGCTAATTTCTTTGCATATAAAAGTGGAACATCATGTATTTCTGTTGTAACCATACATTGGAACGCAAAAAAAACTGCGTATATATATATATATATATATATATATATATATATATATATATATATATATATATATATATATATATATATTCCATTTCCTTTGCCGTATCATAAAATTTACAATAAGAAAATTGTGTATATATAGCGTATATATGTTGTGTATATATATCGCGTATATATAGCATATATAGTTACTTACTTTGACTCAGTCTTCTCCCTCTTCGTTCGTTGCAACTTACAGTTTAGTTTTTTCATTTCATTTTTTTAAACAATTGTTTTTATTCTCTTCTATAGCGTTCTTATTTTTTTAAGTTTAGGATAGGATAGGGCAAGTGTCCATAAAGTCAACATTATTAATTTACCTACGTCTCACATATGTACAAGTGACTTGACTTTAGGAACATCTTGCTCCACTAAAAGTTACAGAGAATTAGTTGTATTATTTGTGTGATTATAATAAGGAAAAATTTGTTTTGTGGGTAACTTATTCCACAATATTCCAAGTATAAAAATTTTAAAACTCAATCAATAAAACTAGTTTATTTGCTATTACCTAGTTTTGAATAAAGAAAAATGCCCTTTTATGTCGGGGGCAAAACGTCCTCTGATTATTTAGTGTTAAAAACTTTTAGGTAAGTTTATTTCTTTTGAAACAAAACATAAATATTAAAATATATATATAGGGCGTTTTACCTGACACATAAAAGGTCATTTTCCACTTTTTACTAAATACTATGTTATTCTATTTGTAAAATTTTGTTTTAGATTATAATTTTTGTTTTGTTTTGTAGATCTTTTCCCAGCCATGGGCAATTAATTCCTTTGAATAATTGTCCCATTGTATGTTTTTTCATTTTATATATAAAAAATATCGCTTAAAACGGGCAATCAACCAAAAAAACGCTATGTGATTAGTCAGCGCACGCGCACACTTTAAAAATTGCGTAAAACAAAGGAAAACTCATTTTCCGCTTACAAAATGAACACAATAATACTCAGTTGTATACGGTACTATCATTTTAACCAAAACTATTTTTAGAAGAAAGTATAGGTTAATACCTTTAACTAGTAAGGTCATTTCAATTATTATAAAAATCTGGCTATATTCACTCAATTTAAAAACATAATACACTCATTTTAAAAGGAGCCATTATAATGAGAAATTAAGTATCATTTTTAATAAACTTAATTATTAATTATTTTTTAAATTCGTTATAAAATGACCTAAAAACATTTTAAACACGCAATAATTTGTTTTAAGGGATATGTCTAATGGCGTTTCTTTATAGCATAAGGAAGTTCCTATAGGCATTTCCTTATGATATGCAGCTTATACATAAAAGTTTAAAAAAAATTAGTTTAGGAAACTTAACCAAGTTTTACTTAATCGTTTCATAAATATCTAGTTTAATATGACACATCAATCTCGCAAGAGTAAGATCTATCATTAGAATATAATAAAATCTTGTTTAAAAAAACGGCATGAAGAAAAAATATTGCAATCACAACAGTTGCAACCTTATTTATCTCAAAGTTTGTCTGCATCTAAATCTGGAGGAGCAATTTCAAAAAGAACAAGATCTGTAAATCTTACAAAAACGACGAAATCTACTATGCAGACAACCAGTGGTGCGTTGACATCATTATCGGGAAAGTCTTCGAATAATACTTCAGTTTCTAATATTTCTATTCCTCCTATTTAGCAAGACCCGAGATTAAGGTTTCAGGTTTTTAGTCTTTTGGCAAATTTTTCTGAAGACTCGTGTAATTTGATAAACAAAATGCAAGGTTTTGGTCAAAAAAACGTTTTACCGAAAAAAAAGTTTATTGTTAAGTTAACTGAACGGGTACTTAAATTACTTTTTCTTAGATCGTAAATGTTGTTAAGAACAATGTAGCTTATGATTTTCATATATTTTAGGAGTAAACTTCGTATCTTCATTTCGCTACATCTGATACTCAAATAAATAAATCACAAAATGATGTTGAGTTTTTCTGCATATTGTGTAATTAAAAGTTTACAGCTCGTATTAGTCGAACATCCAACATTAAGAAGCATATACAAAGAAAACATCACGACATTTTTGGTAAGTGGTTTGACTCATACGACACACTAAACAAATCAAATAAAAAGCAAAACATGCTAGATGGCGATACTTTGAACGCTATCAAGTTCTTTATTACATAAAACTGCTTGATTAATGCATTATTAATCCTTTTTTGAAGAAACTAGTCAAAGTTCCACTTCCTTGTGCAAAAAGTTTTAGAGAAAACTTGATACCAGAAACGATGGCAAAATTATCAAACATAGTTAAAGAAAAATTAGACGATATCCCGGTTGTCACTTTATTTAGTGATATATGGACTTCTTCTGAAATGTTTGATTTTATTGCAGTTGGTGCAACATTAACGAACAGTGATTTAAAAAAAGAAATCATCATTATTGGTATGGAACAGATGACGGGACGTCACAATGCAGAAAATATTAAATTAGGGATTGAAAAGATTATAAATACCTTTACCTTCAATAAATCAAAAATAAATGATAATTTTTTAAAAATTTTATGGCTTTAATTACTGCAAACACAATGAATTTATTGATTACTTAAGTTATATTTATTTAGCAGTTATTACATGTGATGAAGGGAGCTCATTTGTCAGACTGTTTAAGCAATTATTTGAAAAGTCTCAAGAAGACACTGTTGAAAAGACGAAAGGTGGCGATAGTGCATATGAAGATGACCCATTGCTGAACCAAGAGGTTGCCCTTTATATTGAAGAAGCAGAAAATGAGCAGCTAAAAATATGTGAAGATAAAGTCTTAAAAATTGAAACTCAAACCTCTGATGAATTTCTTGAAGTGCTATTAACTGAATCAAGGAAGTTTACTTTTACAAATGTTATTCAGCCAAAACAGCTGAGGAAGTAAACATCACTTATCACTTTAACGAAGATAAGGAATACGATCTTCATAGTGCTGAGCCAATTAAAGATCTTGAAATTGAATTGGAAACATCGAAATATTGCGGTTTTCCTGCGCAGCTCATAAAACAAACATCGCTGTACGAATCGCTATTAAGAAACAAAAATATATGTATCGTTTACTTGCTACGCATTCAAAGAACGCAAGAAGCATAAATCATACTATAAATAGCGTTCAATACCCATAAAAAATGAAGCTAAATTACAAACAAGTTGTGATGAAATTCGTTGGTCAGCTACTTTCCTAATGTTACAGAGTTTTCAAAGTGCTTATAAAAGAAATCCATTCGATTCGGAAAATCAATGCCCAATCGAATTAGATAAAATTGAACTATACCTACAAATCCTTCTTCCCGCATACCAGTTCAACTAAATTGTACAAAAGAATCTTTCATCGATTGCTAATGTTCTGCCTGCATTGACTATTATTATTTTAAAATGGAGTAGAATGGAGTTACAAGGAAATGGAAAAGAATTTCCTAACTTGTTAATTTCTTCTTTTAAATTTAAGTTTCAGTACGAACTTAACTCAGGAATTTATCAAGTAGCATTACTGTAGAATATTTCAAAGCTTAAATGGTTCTTTAGATCTGATTGTCAATTTATTGTTAAAGATATTTAGTTATTAGGTTATATCATTTAACTAAGACAAACAAAAAGTTTTAAAATTGAGTTTAAAAAATAGTTCTTCAAAACCTAATTTATAAATTTAACTACTTTTATATATTAATTTATTATATTAAAGTTTGCATCACAACCCAAAATTGTTTAGGAGCAGTAGAAATGGTACTCGAAGTTCTGAAATTTTTTACGCCACGCAATATTTATTAAAGCAAACTGATTCGCTCAGCAGATTTATGCTAGATGATAACTATTGCCCAGAAGCTTGGCAGCCTAATTTACAACATTATTTACTTGAAATCGAAAAAGAAAAACTTTACTTATTAAGCAAATCGAAGAGAAAGGCTGTATCTGTGTATCCTTCTTATGATTTTCGGTTCAAAAATTCTAAAATGCCAATGTTACGAAAGCTATTTGTCATCTTACTAAATATTCCAATATCAGCAGCTTTTATAGAGAGATATTTTAGTACTTCTGGTTTTGCATTTGAAAAGAGACGAGGCAACATGACTGCTGATCTGATTATCAGTCGCTCATTATTAAAAGTAAACTTAAAACTTCTTGAAAGTTTAAATGATTTTTCGCACGACAATGACTCAGATAGTGAAATGTAAACTTATCATATAAAGAAAATATATTTTTTGAACTTGAAAAACACAAAAGTAAAATGAATATTTAATGCAATAGTTTCAATAATAACATTAATTTTAATAATAACACAACGGTTTAAATAAAAAGTTATATTATATCTTCCAATTAAAAAGTAAAAAGTATCTACTTAATAATTCGCGTTTTCTTAAAAAGACACATTTTTTAAAATAGATTAGGTAAGTCGCGTTTGAGTCAAGTTTGCAAACCCATTTATACGCATAAGTTGCGTTTGAGTTACGTTCGTAAACGCATTTTATATGCGTAAGTTGCGTATTAAATGCGTGCGTAAACCCAGTTATTTGCGTGAATTGCGTTTACGTTTACGTAAGTAAACGCAATAAATTGCTTCAAATACGTTTGAGTTTGCCTGTGAGTTTTTATTTCTGAACGCAGTTTTTTTTTGCGTTTCAATGTATGGTTGTAACTAAATTGAATAGCAGCTTTTATTCTTGCGCCAGGTTAACATCTTTCCATTAATGAGCACATTTTTTGTATCTTAAACATTTTTTTCTCCTTAACATTTTAGACGCAGTAGAATGATTACCCTCTTCAAAAGACAACCAGCAAATTTGGTTTAAGATATTGCATGCTAGTTTCATTTCCATTTAATCTCTTCCTTCGTTGGAAAGCCTTAACAGTGGATTACTTCCTGTTTTAGAACTTTTAATCTATTAAAAAAATAGAATGTTATATATCTTTGGAAAAAGCATGGATACAGCATTTTTAAAAGTGAAAAAAATTATAAAAATTGAACATATAAAAAAAATGAGGTTTTAAGAAACAATAGTTTGTTACATGAATTTAGTTAAAGAAACTGCGGTTAAAACTAAGTTTTTGTTTTACTTAAATTGCTATAGCTTTAACTTGGTATTAAAAGATTGATGTAAGAGAAAAAAATTTAAATTGTCCTCTGTTTGCCGGGCGTATTCAAGAGATTAGAGGTGGTACCAAACTAAAACTTTTTTAAATTTAAAATTTTTATATGCAAAAATTTTTTTTATTTTAATCCAGATCAAAAGCAATTATATGCAGTCTATTTTACAATGGAGGGTGAATGTATGGTGAGGGTTTAACACAACTTATTATAAAAAATCTTTATTTCTTATACTTTTAGTTTATTAAAATGAGCGAAACTTGTATGAAGTGTTAAAGTTAAGTTTTACTAAATTATGACATATATAAGAGTTTCCAGCAAACTCTCCATGGTTGATCCATGCATGACCCATTATCGGCGCCATGACCAGCCCTCCATCGGCAAACTAGCACGAGCCATGCAAAGTGTTGCTCACCATCTAATGCATACTCTATGCGTAGTAGCCTTTTTTGACCGGCCTTTAACCTTTGCTTTGCCATTGCTCATTTTTATGATACATTTAGTTCATTTTGTTTGTTTTTCACATATTTTTATTAATGACCAACACTTAAACAAATACTACAACTTAACTTAGAGAGAAAACTTTATAATAAGTAGGAAAAAATATTTAAAATAAGTCGACCATTGGTTACCTAAAAAAGAGATACAAATTATAAAAAATACAACGTAGACTTTTTTTAAAACGATTTAAATAAATAATTCGTATTTCAATAGTTCACAGAGTACATAAATCACATAAAACATATATGTTTTTATATAACATATATGTTTTTTATATAAAATATATGCTCTTATACAACAAAATAAGTTTTAGACAAAGCTTGACCATCATTTTTAATCGATAATGCTTACCTTTAATTTTTCTTGATCGTTAAATCTTTTTCGCCAGTCAAAATGCATTTACTAAGTTTAAAATAAGCATTTAAATAGTTCATCACTTAATTTTTTATATTGAGAGCTTATTAAATTATTTACAGTTACATTTTAAAAAGTAACTTCTCTATAAAATAATATACAAATAAACTTATATTGTTGCCACAACTTAAAAATCATGTTGCTTTTTATGCCCATAAAAATAAATCAAAAGCTATTGCATTATTAAAAATGTGTATACGAAAAGGGTTCGTGTACAGGATGGAACACTTTAAGCCGTAATGATGGAAGAAATAAAAAAATTAAACTAGTAAGGTTAAGTGTTACCATCAGATTATCAACAAATAACACATGTTCAAAGCAAAATTAAAGTTTCATAAGATGAAAATGGGGAACAATAAAAATCTATACTGACAGTGGCTAGAACTATCTTATAAAATTAAAAAACTATATCTACTATGCTGACTAATACATAAGGTACACAAACCAAATTAATTTTAAAAATTATACAGGACTTGAGTAGTGACAACAAAGACAGCTTGTAAAAATAATTATAAATAGTAAAAATCAATGAAAAGGTCAAAAACGAAACAAATGGTCGGAAAGCTTTAGTGCCTCAGAATTAGACTTGAAAGGAATTGTTGCTCAGAGAAACCACAGCTCCCCTAAAAGAGGAACGAGAATATTCATTTGTAAAACTTTATACACAACCAGGGTCCTTGTACTGTTTGGAACACTTTGAGCTGTAACAGCCTGAGAGAAACAATGAAAATTAAACTATTAAAATTAAGCGTTAACATCAGGTTATCAAAATTGGAAACATCTACAGTGCAATAATAAAGTTTATATAGAACAGAAAGAAAATGGGACACATTTTCTTTTCTAATGAATATCAGTCTATAACTGCATAAGTCTACTCTTTCCAAAGTATTACTCCGCTCGCTAGTAGTCCAAGGAAAATAATCAACACCCGTCAATATCTAGTTGTTTTGTTTATCCACAGTAAAATTGCCTCTATAGTCATCTTGCCTAAGAATTTTTACTTTTGAGAACATAATTTTGGGTTAAGAAATCTAACCAATAAGACTTGGTTGTTTCCTTTTTAGTTTGTTGAGTCCTTCATAGTAGTCTCGCTTAAGAAATTTTACTTTTACTATCACGTTTTTGAGGTTTACTAATCTGACCAATAGGAATTTGTAGTTTTCTTTGCAACAACTCCATAGTGATTTTGCCAAAAAAATTTAAATGTCGTTTATTTTAGGAGTCCTTCATAGTAGTCTCGCCTAAGTAATTTCATTTTTAATATCACGACTTTGAATATAAGTAATCTAGCCATTTGGAATTTGTAATTTTATTTAAGACTCCGCAGTAATCTTGCCTCTATAGTCATCTTGCGTAAGAAATTTCACTTTTGAGAGCATAATTTTGAATTTAGAAATCTAACTAATAAGAGTTTGTTGTTTCCCTATGAATTTGTTGAGTCCTTTATGTTTGTCTGGTCTAAGAGATTTCACTTTTAACATCACGGTTTTGGGGTTTAGTAATATAGCCAATAGAAAATTGTCGTTTGATTTAAGACTCCTCTACAGTAATCTCGTCTTGGAAATTTCGCTTTTAGTATTCTGCTTACGGGTTAAGAAATCTAATTAATACGAATTTGTCATTTTCTTTCAGGTTCCACTGTCTTGTCATCCTGATTTTAGGCTCTAGAGACTAGCCGGGAGGAATTTGTCGTTTAATTGAAAATTCCTCAATATTAATTTCGCCTAGGCTATTTAGCTTTTCATACTCTAAGTGCACTCTGTAGGATATTTCATGTTAGATTTTAAGCCAGATTGACTTTAGTAGAAGTTCATTATTTTATTGAAATGAGAATTTTAAATATATACGAGCTAAATATATAATGTTTTATGGTTTGTATACATGCGCAAAAATGGCTTATTCCTATCTGTCTTCAAAGATACTTTTACTCTGTAACCTATCAACAATTAAAATTTGAGAAATACTGATTTTTAAATAACACCTTTTGCAAAACGAACATTATTCAATTTTGTATTGTCTATCGGGCACCACACCTTTGGAAATAAATTGTTTTGCCGAATTTTGAATTTTTAACGACCCGTTACCTTTTTGTATGCTGGTATCTTTTAAAAGTTATACTGAATGAAAAGCAATAATAAGTATAGTATATAGATATGAGAGTGAGAAAGAAAAAAGAGCAATCACTAACTCATACTAGATCAATCGGTTTACAAGGTACGAACATTAAAGTGATGTAGACAAAACTAAAATACATCAGTCTTTGAGAAAGACAAAAGTTGATAAAAACTGGATAACTTTATAACTCAGTAAAAAACCGAAAGTAGGTACACCGATATATATATATATATATATATATATATATATATATATATATATATATATATATATATATATATATATATATATATATATATATATATGTACATATATATATATATATACATATATATATATATATATATATATATATATATATATATATATATTTATATATATATATATATATATATATATATATATTTATGTGTATACATATATATATATATATATATATATATATATATATATATATATATATATATATATATATATATATATGTATATATATATATATATATAAATATATATATATATATAATTATTAATATCTATTTGAAAAATTTTTGTAAAATTATGTACACGAACAGGGTCCATCTTGTAGGCGAGACTACTATGAAGGACTACCAAATCAAAGGTGCATTTTTTCTATTTGGTTTTTTCTATAATGCGGTACCTACTTATTCCAATATCTACACCTTATTGATACCATATACATGTAACATTCTCTAAAAACTCTACCCGGACGGTATAAAGTGTACGCAGTAGATTTAAGAACTACCACTTGCTAAGTTAACATGCAATACTTAACAAACCAACTAGATGTACGCAAATGGTATTCATTTTTCTTGGAAATCTCGCGGGGTAACACCTTAGAAAGAGCAGATTTAGACAGTTATAGGTAGACAGTCATTAGAAAAGAATATGTGTCCCCTTTTTTCCTCTTCTATATAAACTTTATTATTGCACTGTAGATGTGTCCAATTTTGATAACCTGATGTAAACGCTTAATCTTACTAGTTTAATTTTTATTGTTTCTCTCAGGCTGTTACAGCTTAAAGTGTTCCAAACAATACACGGACCCTGGTTGTGTATAAAATTTTACAAATGAATATTCTTGTTCCTCTTTTAGGGGAGCTGTGGATTCTCTGAGCAACAATTCCTTTCAACACTAATTCTGAGGCACTAATTCTGAGGCAGCTTTCCGACCATTTGTTTCGTTTTTGACCTTATCATTGATTTTTACTATTTATAATTACTTTTACGAGCTGTCTTTGTTGTCACTACTCAAGTCCTGTATAATTTTCAAATTTAGTTTAGTTTGTGTACCTTATGTATTAGTCAACATAGTAGATATAGTTTTTTAATTTTACAAGATAGTTCTAGCCTCTGTCAGACAAGGGTTATTTATTGATAGTCTGATGATAACACTTAACCATACTAGTTTAATTTTTTTTATTTCTTCAGGCGTAAAGTGTTCCAACCTGTACACGGACCCTGTTATATATACTAATGATTAACTACACGGACCATTTATATATACTAATGATTAACTACACCGCCCTTGTGAAAACCGCGTAACTAAAATAGCTAATAACCTTAAAATCACCAATATTCCTTTAGATAAATTTTAATTGGGATTTATAAACACTTTTTTACAAAATATTTTATTAAAAATTTTCAAATCAATAAATATTTTTAAATAATAATGTAATATTAATGTTTTAATTGACGATTTCACTTTGTTGTTTTTTTAATAAATAACATCTTTCACACTTTTTAAGAAATATATAACAAAAAAAAAAAGAAAAAATCTCGATTAAGTTTTTAAAAATAATTAAAAAGGTAATTAGAATTTAGTATTACAAACAGTAGCACTTATTAACAGTTAACTAATTAATAAGATTAAATAATAACATTTTCAAGGTATTAAGTTATTATAAATAACTTAATACATTGAGTCTACTCCGATGTAATATATTTCAGAGCTTTTATTGAATATCAATTTTCAGGCCTTTATATAAAATAGTAAAACAAACGCAATCTATTATTTTATGGAATTGCCTGTTGTAAAAGAGGCCATTTTACTGTTGGGATCCATAAATCATTGCTTGATTTTCGAAAAAATAACCCTTCCGCGTTCCCTAAAAAGCAAAACAAAATTTAATTTATATTTCAACGCTTTTTGATTTAAAAAAATTTCAAAAAACTTTCAAGAACTTACCCATCCATTGATTAGGTCCTAAACTGAATATCTTTTTATCATCTTCTTCGAGATTTACTCTGTTGTTTAGATCAATATTCATTAAAACCTCCTTCGTAAACTGATTGTTTGACAAAGCTACCCATTTCTTTAGCGAGGTGGAAAACATCAAATACGATTTATGATTTCGGTGAATAGCATATAGATCTCTTGTTAATGCATGGTGTCCAATTATTGAACCAATTCGAACATCTAAGTCTATTATTTACAAATAAGATATGATATTCTCATATAACCTATTTAAATAAATGCTCTATTTTTATATATCAGTATTAAGTATTTGTTTAAAACAATATAGATTACAATGAAACAAACACAGTTGTTTGCTTAAAGCAAAAATGGTTTCATTGAAAAAAAACAGGGTTATTTGTTTAAAACAACACGGATTACATTGAAACAAACACGGTCATTTATTTACAACAAATAAGGTTACATCGAAACAATCACGATTATTTAATGGCCAATAAAACTCGCAAACTTTGTTTGTACACTTAAAAAGACAAATATTAAAAAAGTTTTAGTATATTCTTTGTTTTATGATTTATTTAAAAAGTTTTTCCCGTTTTGTATCAAAATGTGACGTGCTTAGTTTTACAACAAGTTTTTTTGGCTCTTTGGGATTATTAAATCCCATAAAATTGTTTGCTATTAATATTATTTTTTTTTATTTTAGCAATAAACACCAAACATTCATTTTAAGTAGGTTTAAGAACACGATAGCTTAAAACCATTTTTCCATATTACAGATTAAAATCATAAAATTCTTTGCTGCAAATACACCAAGATCGTTGAATACGCTAAGTTGCATATTAAATGCTGTATTTTTATTTTATGCGTGATCATCTAGTAACGTACATATTTCAAAACGTTGTATTTTCTATTAAAAAAACCTGACGCTCTGATGGCCGGAAATTTGTTTTAATAAACTAAATTATTCACCTAAAGAAGTAACTCTTAATGTTATAAACCTTGAATGTAAAGAGTTAAAAACAAGTAGAACACATAAAAAATTTTTGTTGAATATAGCTGTTAAAGTAAAGTATATACTTTTTTATTTTGTTTTATGATAGTATAAAAATGTCCTCTAATAGCAAATGATTGTTTTAAAATTGTGTAAAGAAACAAACTTTGATTAACAATATTTATTATGTTTTCATATAACATTATTTTACATTAAATACTTTTGAAGAACAAAAATATAAATGTCAAAGTTCTGATAAAAATAAAAAAATAATATTTCACAATTTCATATCAATTGTTTTAACATGTAAAATCAAGTTTAAGTAATTTTTGTTTTAACACATTTTGTAATCTTATTAAATACTTTAGTTATGTAAAAATATATTTAATATTACTTTGTAGCATTTTATAATACTCATAATTTGTTTTAACTATTTTAGTTTTAAATTTGCTCAGAAAAAAATTTGCTAGAACAATTTTTTGTAAAAACGAGTTTATTGATTTACTTGTATATATTTAAAATAGAAATATGTTTACACACTAAGAATTAATTGTCACCGATCATGGTAGAGTTATAGTAGATTTTAAGAGACATCATTAAACACATTATTTCTCAACGGAAAAATCTTTTTGTCTGCAGGTCTTTATCCAATAAGAAAGTAAAACGTTGCAACAACTTGTTAGATTTTATTAGCGCAGCCCTTTAATCTGGAACGGAGTTTACGTGGTTATTAAATAAGTAAATATATAAACAAAGGCCTGTTAAAAAACATTAGAAAAATTAACCTATTTACCCAAGAAAACATTAAAAAAATGTAGAAGGGGAATTTTGTAGGGGTGCACTAATGCATCTGGCAAATGAAAATGATTTTAAAAGCATTTAATTTTTCTATTTTTATGTTTCCATTTAGGATACAAACATAAAATCAGCCAAAAGCATTCGTATTTGCTATATCCATCAACATTAGCATCGGTCAAAAATAGTCTCCAGCGCAACTCTAGAATAGCGTATGAAGTGTTTATTATTTTTGGACTCTCGAACTAATTGTAATGTTGGGACTTTTTTCGATGTCATCATATTATATTTGCTGGTTAACCTGTAAAATCTTAAAAAATTGCATTAAATTCTTTTTTTTGTCGGCAATAACCAAGTATTTATACACCGAATGAAACATTAGAACTTTTATAACCCAAACAAAGTGAATAATATTTTTAAACAACAAACTCAAGTTTAAATTAATGTTACAAAGAGAGAAGGAAAAAAAATGTATATCTTTAAAAAAAGAATACGCACAAAAACCAATTAAATTGTTGAACCGGAGTCTTTGCCACGAAGGAAATGTTTACTCTCAAGTCAAAAATAATGAACAAAGTATTTATAAGGAACTTTTATGAATTAAGTAGGACTATCTTATAACTGTTTACACTACAAGTGACAAGAGTCAGAAGTTCTTTTTCTTGACGAGATCATCACATGGAAATTAAAAATAATTTAGTACAAAAAAACATTTGCATTAAAATGTCTGAAATCTTTAGAATCTTATACAAGGCCAGAAGAAGTATAAATAAACAAAATTTAATTTGAATTTATTACTCATTTGTGCACAGACATATAAATTATGCAGTTACTGCATTCTGTAGTACAGGAAAAAACAAGTTAAAACGTCTTTACCGCCGTCAGAAACACGATATAACCAATTTTGCAAATCGATTTTCATATACTAAATTATTTTTTATGAAAACAAGAATACTTAATGTATACGAATTTTATGTATTTAATGTTTTATGTTATATTTGTAGGTGGACAAACGATTTATGCCTTTTTAGTTATTAACGAATCATTTACATTAAACCCATAAACAAATATACCTTAAGTAAAAATAATTTTGTAAATAAACTGGTTTTTAATACCAGATTTATTATATTTTGTATTTCATCTCATGCACCATGTCTCTGGAATAGGATTGTTTTACCAAACTTTGATTAATCAATTATTTTTCTAGTCTTCAAAAATAAACTAAAATTTTCATTCTCTTAATTAAAAATGTATATGAATGCTTTTGATAACGTAGTTATACAATATATAATGAAGTTTTATTAATATATAATTAAGTTTTATGATATATATATATATATATATATATATATATATATATATATATATATATATATATATATATATATATATATATATATATATGTATATATATATATATATATATATATATATATATATATATATATATATATTACATACATGTATGCTAAAGCAACATATATATTGTTTTTGAAAAATCTTATCTGGCGATAAGTTCACTAGGATCTTATCTTACTAATTACAAACAAAGGTATTTTTCAGATACCTGTGTTTTTAATTAGTTTTTTTTCTAGACTTTGAATTTATGCGTAACATTGAAAACACTTAGTAATTTGTGATTATTATTTATTAGAGTGGTCCATAAAAAGAAGGATATGAAGAAAGAAACTGGTACATTTCATGTACCAGTTTCTTCCTTCATATCCTTCTTTTTTTTCCCCTGCGCGGGAAAAAAAAGAAGGATATGAAGAAAGAAACTGGTACATGAAATATATAAAGCTTTTGATAAATAAAAACTTATCTTAGGTGTCTTTGTGGATCTAAGAAAAGCGTTTAACACGGTAGATCATTATATCCTTATATATAAACTTAAAAAATTATGGCATTGTAAACTCTAACTTACCTTGGTTTCTGAGTTATTTAACAAATAGAAAGCAAAGCATTTTGTATGATGGAGAAAAAACGGATTTAGTGACAATTACCTGCATTAATATCAAATCTGGAATCGTTTTTATTTCTCAATTATGTAAATGAGATTTATTAAACTGTTAATTATCTTGATTTCAATTTTGTTTTCAATAATGTTTCATTTGCAAAAGTAAAAAAACGAGCTTGCGAAGCTAAGCGAATGGTATATATCGAATAAATTTTTCATGATTATGAAAAAAAAAAACTTCTTCTATTGACTTCTTGAAAAAAAGGATATTCTCTTAAAACATCGTAATCATTTATTAAATAACTTATATGTCAAGAGAGAGCATTTCTTGTCGTTTGTATGTGTAGTTTTAGATGAAAATGTATCGTGGAAGGTGCACACACGTATAATCCAGAATAAAATATCAAAATTATAGGCCTCCTAAACAAAACCAAACAATTGTTAAAACAAACTTGTTTGAAATTTATTTCCTTTTCTTTCGTTCTTTTCTCTCTAAATTACGCTAACGTTGCTTGGTGCAGCATTAATCTAAAAATAATAAGCTGCAAATTAAACAAAAACACACAGTAAAAATATTTGGAAACGTATACCGTTTCACACACACACACACACACGCACACAAAATTACAGTTTAATAAACTTAAAATACTTAACGTAATTTAACTTAACCTTTATCAAAACCAACACTTTCTGGGCATGTTTTTTTGTTGTTTGTGTAGTATCCAGAACTTGCTGATGTATTGTCCGCTGCAAAACAAAAGTATTTTTCTTTATCGATGACCAGAAGGGATTTTGTGTTATATATTTAACTAGTTTCCTGCTTCTTTTCTTTGCTTTTAATTGTTATTCTATTGTGTGTTTTGGAGTCTTTTAACGTTTTCTATATTTAATAGTTATTTTTCACATTAAACCACAAAAACAAATTATGCTCAGATAAATAGATTTAGATGTGTTCAATAACTTTCGCATCATCCGTTAAGCTACAAAAGCTCTTATGAATGATCTTACATTACTTGTGCAGCTGCAATAATGTAGTGTTGAGATATCTATAGTCGTCCCATTATTTGACCATAATACTACTCTACATGATTGTGTCATATAGCGAATTGTTTAATTTTCTTCTAAAGAATGGTAGAACCAAAGCGATATCTTTTGTTAGTAAGGATTTATCTGAGTGGAACACTAATCAGGTTTTGATAAATACGCAAGAAATAGTTTATCAGATAAGGTTTATTTAGGACTGTGCAGGACTAAGCCTAGCAATTATCATCACATAAAATGAAAAATCGAAAATGAGGATCAAAATCAGTTCTTACGTTGCTCTCTAGTTCTAAAGTGAAGAGAATTCCACAACCTGATATTTCTGAAATCTTTGTATATAAAATTTTTAGAGATATTAGTTTATGGAATGCTTTTCTAATTAGAACCAGAAAGCAACGTAAGATCGATATATTTATATATATATATATATATATATATATATATATATATATATATATATATATATATATATATATATATATATATATACATATATATATATATATATATATATATATATATATATATTTACATATATATATATATATATATATATATATATATATTTACATATATATATATATATATATATATATATATATATATATATATATATATATATATATATATATATATATATATATATATATATATATATATCAATAGTAGTTTAATGTTCAGTAATAATGAAAGTAAACAATTTTCTAAATAGAACGAAATAGATATTTATTTTATTTACATAGAGAAAAAGCAACTTTTCATTTTACTTAGTACTTTTAATATATCTACCAAAGCTGGTATGTCCCCCATAACTGCATCTAACTTTAACATAATATTTCTCCATTGTTTGTTTAATACAAACACAAATGCTTACGGAAATTATGTTTAACATTTTGGAGCCAAATCTGCATAAATTATATGGAAACAGACGCTGTTTAAAAATTCTTTTTTTTTTTCATAAAAACTAGACGTGCGCAATTGTACCTTTTTTTCCATAAACAACATGATTTAAGATTAGCAAAAAGTCGTCAAGAATGACAAAATTGGCACAGCGTTGCTAATTGTGAAACGATCTTGGCAATTTATTGGTACATTCAACGGCATCACTGGCGCCGTGGTGCCAATTATAATTCAATAATAACCATTCAGGGAGACAGGTAACCTATAGTTTTTTATGATATATAGACATATATAAAGATATATATATATATATATATATATATATATATATATATATATATATATATATATATATATATATATATATATATATATATATATATAAAGATATATATATATATATAAAGACATTTTTTTTTTTTCTTTTTTTTAAACATCTTCGCTTCCAACAAGGCTGCAAGCAGTCACTAATTAAAGTTGGAAGTTACTGAAAGAGAAAAGATGAAGATTGTAAAGCAAGATAACGATTGACGGATGACTTAAAAGATTGCAAATTTTATGAATCAGTAAAGCAAGATGAAGGAAGCGAATTCCAAAGAACTGATGTTCCAGGAAAAAAACTAGACAAATAAGTGTTTTTGGAGCACTTAGGAACAGTCACAGAAAAAGGATGAGACTTGATTGAATGGCGAGTAACACGAGAATGAATTTTAGTAGATGGTACAAGAAACGCTAGCTCTTTAGAGCAGTGCCCATTATAGTATTTGTAGAAAAGAGAAAGAGAAGCAACATTACGACGATGTGATAATGGTTGGAGGTTGGCTGCAAGAGCAGGTCCAACTATGTTTACAATGCGTTTTTGCACCATGTCTAAAAGAGAAAGGACATCATTAGTAGATCCGCCCCAGATATGGCAACAATATTCCATACAAGGCCGGATTTGAGATTTATAGAGATAGAGAATAGAATCTAAAGTAAGAAAGTGACGAGCTCGATAAAGAGATGCAACCTTAGCTGAGGCTAATTTTGCAACTGATTTGATGTATGGTTTCCAGGAATGATTGGAAGTAAGAGTTAATCCAAGAAAATGTAGGGTAGATGACTCATCGAGTACATCACCGTTCATAAATATAGGAAGATCTAAATTATTGCGAAAACGGTTGGCTGAAAAAAAATTTCATCTGAATTAAAGTTCACCAGCCACTGTGAGCCCCATGCTGTAGCAGAAGTGAGATCCTTTTCAAGCTCAAATGCCCCCTCCAAACAATCAGAGGGTGTTGGTTTCTTATCACGACAAGAATAAATGGTAGAATCATCAGCAAACAATGCCACCTTCGATGTGAGAATATCTGGAAGATCGTTAATGTAAATTAAAAAGAGTATAGGGCCAAGGATAGAACCTTGAGGAACCCCTGAAGTTACAGAATAAGAAGAAGAGTGTTGTCCATCGAGGACAACTTTTATGCTAGGATTGGGAAGGAAGCATTCAATGACCTTAAAGATGTTGCCAGACACACCATAAGAAGAAAGCTTATGGAGAAGACCAGCATGCCAAACTTTATCAAAAGCTTTTGAAATGTCAAGAGCAATGGCTATAACCTCTCCACCTTCATCTAATGCACAATAAAACCTGTCAGTTATCACTGTTAGCAAGTCAGCCGTAGAACGAGAAGATCGAAATCCATATTGATGGTCAGAAAGTAAGTTATTAGATTCAAGATGAGAAACTAAGTGTTTGTTAATTGAAGATTTAAAAACCTTGCTTATGATAGGAAGAAGACTTATGAGACGGTAGTTAGACGAATCTGATCGCTCTCCAGAATTTTTAAAAATAGGGATAACAGATGCCCCTTTCCAGCTGGCTGGAAAACAAGACTCTGATAAGCACTTGTTGAATAGTTTTGAGAGTATAGATGACAGTTCCGTAGAACACTTCTGCAAAACAATAACAGGTATGTTGTCCGCGCCACTAGCTGGAGAAGAGTCTAGACAGCAAATCACTTTAGATACAGATGCTGGAGTGATATGAATGTCAAGCAATGGATCAACCGGTTTGTTGGCAATATCAGGTAGAACGCAACTAGTGGAATCATGAGATGATATTGATGAAAAGTTTTTAGCAAACAATTCGGCTTTGTCTTTATGTGAGGTGACAAAGTCTGAACCTTACAAGAGAGGTGGAATTATAGATTTGCCCTTATTATTGATATTATTAAAGATTCTCCAGAAGTCACGAGAGCCTAATTTTTGAGATGAGATGCGAGGTTTCATGACCTGAGAATAGCGTTAGACAAAACCTTTTTACAATGGTTTCTAGTAGTAATGGAGAATTGTTATGCTGATAAAAATGGAAGTAACGGTTTTGATTGGCAATCGCAGCAGCACAGTGTGAGGAAAACCATGAAGGAGAGTGAGACTTGACCTGGAATCGTCCAGAGGGAATAAAAGATTCCATGCCAGCCTGAATCCACGAAGTTATGAAAGATAACTACCCAAGGGCCGTCACGAAGAAATTCACGGAAATAATCCCAGTCAGCTTAACTATTGTTGTAAGAGGTTCGATAATAGGGACATTCAGGTGATGAAGAAGAATGAGATATTAGTTATATAGAGACCAATTTGTGATCAGAAGAACCTAAGGGTGAATGTGGAGAAACTGACCACTGACTAGGATCAGAAACAAGACATAAGTCGAGTAGAGAAGGTAAATGATTTGGGTTGTCAGGAAAGCGAGTTGGAAAGTTGACTATTTGAGTTAGGGATTGAGAAAGGCAAAAATTAATGGTTTTAATGCCTGCAGAGTCAATGACACTAGAGCCAAGCCATTTAGAGTGGTGAGCATTAAAGTCACCAATAACAACTATATTAGCTGATTGATAAAGAGAGAGGGCTTGGTCAATATGATCAGAAATAATGTCAAAAAGAGTACAGTCTTGAGATGAAGGAGAGCGATATAGAACAAAGAGAAAGGCAATAGAGTGAAGTGGTGCTAAACGAAAGCACGTGAAAGAATAGTCTGTGGATTCAAACCTAGTTTCACGACAAATTGGTGAATTCTTACGAATGTATTTGCCGAGGCTAAGCATGTGGCTATTGGAGTCTTTACGAATTAAAGGAAGATAACCATCAACACTAAGATCACAGGTTAGGACAGCCGAACTCAAAATAGTCTCACAAAGAGCAAGTAGGTCTGGGTAACTTTGCAAAAGATAAGACTCAACAGAAGAAAAGTTACTTCGAAGACCACGAATATTAGTTAATGATAGGTTTAGAGAACTTGGTGATGATAAGGGTTTTTTGTGTTTTATAGTTTTTGGTACTTAGTTCATTTTTAAATTAGATTGAAGAATTTGACTCACAGCATACATAGTACTCAGAACACCGTTTAATAGCCCAAACAATTGCCTCATTACTACTAATAAACCCTAAGCCATAACAAAGGGCTTCAAATGTGGCCTCCGCAATGCACATTAAAAGTACAAACAGGGACACCATCCATGCGCAACATGGCACTGTTTATACTTTGATATTTTTCAGCTGTTGATGGAATCAGCCTCTCTGAGAGCTAACACATAGTTCGGGAAACCTGACTACCAACCGGCCTCAGAACCATTAAACTGAGTTTTAGAGCTATACCCTCATTAGGACATAATAGAATGAGTTGCCTAGTCATAAAAACCGAGACACAAGCAAAACCCATGCATTGAGTCAAGAAGAGCCAGCATTCAACATCCTAAACTGGAAACAATGTATTAAAGATACATCTGCGCCAGCCTAATAGATGAAGAAGGGGTGCAAAGCTGGTTAACATATAGAATCTGTTTACCTCTTAAGTCTTTGCCTAGGAGGCCTTCTACAAGACAGTATCCGGGTGCATTTAACATCTGCCCAAGATGAGTTTTTTTATCGAGACACCATCTCTAGCCTTTACTCAACCAAGAGCCCCAAGGCAGGGGGTGTTTCAAATCGGAGTTGACATCTCCTAGCCATTGCCTAAAAAGGCGTATCCTACAAGGCAGCAGAACATGAAGCAGATTGTACTGGGTTACATATTACCAGTGGCAGGATAACCTGATCTGACTCTAATATACTCTATATACAGTAATCTAATATACTCTAATATACAGTAGCAGGATAACCTGATCTGACACTATATATACATATGTATATATATATATATATATATATATATATATATATATATATATATATATATATATATATATATATATATATATATATATATATATATATATATATATATATATATATACTTATATACTTTTTTATTAACATAGAGAAAAAGCAACTTTTCATGGAGCTATAAGTTTTAAGCCTAAACGGCAACCATCAGCTGTGTCATATATCAAAAACAAATAAAAAAAACCTTAATAAAATTACAAAATACAGTTGAGCCACATCTGAGGTCTCTATGGACAGAAAAAAAAAATTGTCAAAGAAAAATTATTTAAAAATCAGCTAATTACCAGTATCATAAAACTATAGAAGGAATTGATTTTTATTTCTAAAACTTGAAACCAACTTATTTCTTTTGTTCAACAGATTTTTCTCTGTATGCATTAAGATATAAAACTTTCTATTGAGAAAAAGGTTGCATATTTTGGACAAAGGATTAAATGTTTAGCAGCGCTTGTTAATTTTCGACTTGGTAAAAATCAAAAAGTTTTCTTTTTTAAGTCTCAAAATTTTTTATTCCGTGTCATTTCTGTACTTAAATAGATAATTCCGTATCATTTCTGTAGTTAAGCAAATTTAAAAAATTTAAATGGTTTGCATACTTTAACTTGAAAGGCTAATACCAATATATACTTTTTCTTTGTATTCTGGTTTATTGGATAAAACAGTAGCTTGATATACAATATTCTTACTTAGACACTTATTGTTCATAATGCGGATAGGTTTATTGATGCAGTTGCAGGTTTTTGTTGCTGTTTTTTTATGATTGTATAAACTATTTTCATTATGCGAATTGATGACTAACTTGAAGCTGTTTTTAATGGTGTTTCTGTTAAAAATCTTGTGTGATAAATGACCAACATTAAAGCTTGAAACAGTTTTTAATTATTTTTTTTAAGTTACCTATCTTTGTTGCAACATTTTTACTACTTGGGGGATTACCAAATAATTTTTTGTATGTGATTTTTGTTTTGAATAGGTTCTATATCTTACTAATATTTAAGTTTGGATGAGAAACCCAATTTTAAAAATGCATCTTGATAGGGAGAAATAGCTTTTTCAAAAATTTCTTTGTTTGAAAATGCAGTAAACAATTTTAGTTCAGTTGTTCGCGGTAGACTTCTTGATTTGCACAGAGGGTGGTGAGAGACGGCGTGTATATAACAAAGAATGTTATCTGGCTTTGAGTAAGGTTGGAAGGAACTGTTGCTCAGATTTAGTTTTAGATCAAGATAAATGACAACTTTAACATTGCAGCTGATACATAAATGGAGACCATTGCTTTTAAAAATGTTTACAAAATGCTTCTTTATCTTCTCCATTTGTTGACCATTACGGTTATTAAAAATAGCGAGACCGTCGCACAGTGAGTCAAAATCCATAAAAAACGGCAAAAAACCCCCCATATAAAAGTATTGCTGGAAATTAATTAATTTAATTATAATGTTACTAAATACCACTAAATGTCAATAATTAACTTTTTTGTGAACAATTTTCAAGATTTCACCAATTTATACGCCTTTTTCCGAGACTTATTTATTTTATTTATCGGAAAACTCGTTCAAAAAAATCTAGCTTTTGTGTCACTCTTTTAAGATTGACATGGGTAAAAACAGTTCAAAATTTAATTTGAAGTCATATGTTTAAGAGATTTGGCAACTACTAACAACATTTTTGACAATAAATTTTGTTTTTAGTCTTTCATTACTGAGATCTCAAAAATGTGTCTTAAATTGATTTTTTTAAATTAGTTTAGTTATGAGTTTAGTTTAAAAACTAAACGATTCCACTAGATTCCATGGTAGTTTTAATATTTTCCCATTAATAAGTATATATGAAAGCAGAAAAAATAAAAATTATTTGCCCAAACTTGCCCCAATTAAAATAAGACCTTTTAAATACTTCGGTTTTTTTTCGTTTTTAATTAAAACTTGCCGTATAAAGTAGCGAATATTAGTTCATTGCTTTCATTCATTACACAAATTATACATTTAGTTCCTATTAGTAAAAAACTCATGCTCATGCAGATGGTGCTAATTATCAAACCTCAAAAACCAATATATGCAACGTTTGATGGCATAGTGCATGTTTTAAAATTAAAACTTGTGTTTAAAATAACTTAAAATAGTTCATTGCTTACATTCAACATGAAAAGAATACATTTAGTTCCTATAATTCAAGAGTTAGGAATTAATCATGATAACTTACACGAAGCTCTTCTACGTGAGTTTTGTAGACTGGAGGGTCTATACTATGAAAGTATTGAAAAACCTGAAATGATAAATCTAAAGAAAACTCTAATAATATTTAAATGTAAATTCCGATCAAAGTTGCGGAAGTATGCAAGAACCTTCTCTAGACTTTTAGAACACGAACGAACTTGGTTGAACAAAGATATTACTGTTAACAAAAAAAATGTTGCATCAGGTTCAGGTAGAAAGTGCAAGAACTGGGAAGATTTAGGTGATAGAAGCAGAAGATCTAAGGTATTAATAAATAAATTAAATTCAACCCAGTTAAAAAAATAGTTTACAAGCTTAAATATTAAATATTATCTTGTTTAAGGTTGCCAAATTGGCTAAACATTTTGCTGAAGCATTGGCATTAGCTTAAATAAAAAAAGCCATTTGATCTTGTGAAAAGTGCTACAAACTCTGAAAAAGATAAAATCAAAAAGATAAATTTTCCGATAAAAATGAAAACCGAAGATGCCTTGAGCTTAAAAATTCAGTGTGACCTTTCTGATGAACAGTATCAAATTATTAGAAAATCATCGATAATACATAATGCAGATATTTATCCTTCACTTCATGAAATTAAGAATGAGAGACACAAATGTTATCCTGAGGGTTTAATTGTGACAGAAACATCTGCTTCAACTTCTGTATAGGGTATGTTTAATCATACTCTGACAAGGATATTAACTTTTACGGAATGCCAAGATTCTATGAGAATGTTTGCTGAAATTGGGGGGAGGTTTAAAGTTCTACTTCATTTTAAAGGTGGTTTTGATGGTGCCTCCAGTCAAAGTGTCTATAAACAAAAATACACTGATACAAATATTGGTGAAGCCCAAGTTAATGAACAAGTCTTTTCCAGACAGCTGTTGTTCCACTTAAATTAACTATTATGAACAAAAACGTATGGTTAAATAAAAAACCCTCTAGTACACATTACTGTAGACCCCTCCAACTCCAATATCAAAAAGAAACGAAAGAATTGATAAGAAATGAAGATGAACTTTTAAAAGCAGAAATAAATAGACTAGTCAAGTTTGAAGTAAAGTTAGAAGTAGAGGAAGGCAAACCGGATGCGACTATCACATTTAAGATCAAACTAGATTTAACCATGTTTGATGGTAAAGTGGTTAATGCCTTCACTAACACACTGTCCTCGCAATCATGTAATGTTTGCGGAGCTATGCCTAGTGAACTTAATAACCCAGCATTGATTAGATCTAAACCAATCAATAAAAAAGCTTTATTTTTGGGTCTTTCTACTCTGCATTGCTGGCTCAGTTGTTTTGAATATATTTTACATTTAGGATATAAATTAGACATTAAAAAATACTTTGCCAAACCCCCTGCTGAAAAAGCATTAGTAAAAAGTAAAAAAACGAACATTCAACTGAGGTTTAGAGAAGAGCTAAGTCTTATAGTTGATATGCCCAAACAACACTAACGATGGAAACACTGCCAGAAGAGCATTTAAAAATGCTGAAACTTTCGCTAATATAACGGGAGTGGCAGTAGATGTAATTATTAGATTGAGGACAATCCTAATAGCAGTATGCTCCTGTTATGAGTTGAACTCTGAAAGTTTTGGCCATTATTACTATGAAACTACAGCTCTTATACTCAAAAACTATTGCTGGTATGTGATTCCCCCAGCTGTTCATAAACTCTTGGAACATGGTGTGCAGATATCTGAGGCATTAGAACTGCCAATTGGTTACTTTTCTGAAGAGTCACAAGAGGCTCTAAATAAAGAAATTCGCAAAGCTAGATTAAACCATACAGCCAAGATATCTAGAAAGAATGTTATGAAAAACCAATACCAATACTTTTTGATTAGAAGTGATCCTGTAATATCAAACACTTGTTTTAAAAAATACAAGGTTGAAAATGGAAAAACACTTACCCCTGAAGTTTTATCTTTGTTAATGCTGTAATAATGAAATAAAGCCTTTTTATTAGTATTAGGTTTTCTTTTATAGTTTTCTTGAAAGAAAAATTAGATAAGATAAATATTTATTTTGTTTTTAATATATTTTAATATTATATAATATTAAAATATTTTTCGAACCAGTTTTTCTTTTTAATTAATAAATGTTTTGGTTTGAGGAATTTAATTTTTTTAAATAAAGTCAGTCATTGTGCGCGTAAAAGTCTCTAACGCGTATACGCGTAAGTAGTACGAGCCTTAGGCACAAGAAATATTCAGATTAAAAAATATGTGGTATTCTTTTAAATGGTATTTTGGATCAAGGAATTCGATTTTTTTTATTTAGGTTATATTTTACGCGCGTAAAAGACAGTTACACGCGTATGCGCGCGCCTTACGCGTCATAGGTACGCGTAAAAATTATTTTAATAGAAAATTTAAAATTTTTGACCCAAAATACGATAATATTGATGTATCACATAATTATATATGATAGTTATATAATTTTTGCCGTTTTTTCACCTTTCTGACTCACTGTGCGTCGTCCCGATAAAAAACCTAGTTCTTTCCCGTTTTGAGTTGATGCAACATAAAAGTTCCTACTAATTCACATACTACTCCACCGTCATAAGCACCCATAAACACATCAAGCATTTCTCCGTTTTTAATGTTTTTTTTTTAATCCAAGAATCGTCATTGTTAAAGGTTAATGAATTTCTTGAGTGTATAATATATATATATATATATATATATATATATATATATATATATATATATATATATATATATATATATATATATATATATATATATATATATATATATATATATATATATATATATATATATATATATATATACATATATATATATATATATATATATATATATATATATATATATATATATATATACATATATATATATATATGTATATATATATATATATATATTTATATATATATATATATATATATATATGTATATAAATATATTAGGTATAATATATAATATATAAATATATATATATAAGTATGTCAAGTATAACATATGTATATATGTATATATATATATATATACATATATATATATATATATATATATATATATATATATATATATATATATATATATATATATATATATATATATATATATATATATATGCACACATCTCATATCTTCTTGATTTATAAATAGGTGCTAGCCAGCAAACTCTAATGCATCGTTAAGTAGTTTTATATTAATTGATGGGTAAAAGTCAATTATTTGAAAATGTGTTGAGGTGTTTTTCAGTAATACCTAGAAACCAATGTAAAACATCCTGCGAGCTTTGCCATTGGTTTAAGCAGAGCTTGCTTCTCAAAACAGCATTGATTTAAGAGATTGCAATTTTGGATATCCGCCCAACTTATTTTTTGCTGAGTTCAACCGTCAGACGGTGGGGTTATTAAAAAAGTTTACTTTGATCTTTAAGAGTTTAGAAGCAAATAGAAGTGCCATTTAACTCAATTTTGTTGAACAAATCGTAGTTAATCATAATTTCCTCCTTTTCATTATTCACTTTATGATATAGATTACGGTCAGCCTTTTTATACGTGGATTTTATGGCGTTCATTAGGAGATAACTGTGTTTATCTTTGGATACTCTGTACAATATGTACAGACGATTTGTCGGCTTGGGTAAGTGTCATAGACATTACGCGAAGAGATTTTATATCCTTAGATGTTCTTTTTTGAAATGAGTTGTGAATTTTACGAAGCTTTATATTTTTTACTACGTTTAACATGTCTTTTTTCAAACAATGACATTTCTTTTATAGTTAATAGGCATTTTGCAGATTCTACACCATATTTCATAAACTGAGACGATTCTTTGTTAACAGAAAGTAAAAAAGTAAAAAAGTAAAAAAAAAAAAGGTAAAAAAACTTTCCACCTCATTCATTTTATAACAACTTCAGTTTTCTGCATCACCTGTATAATAAATTATTTTTCTGATGGAATTGGAATTTTTTTAATAGAGTAGTTGAAGGTACACAATTGCGCACGTAAAGTTTTTATAAAAAAAAAAAAACTTTCTTACTCAGCGTCTGTTTCCATATAATTTATGCAGATTTGGCTTCAAAATGTCAAATATAATTTCTATTAGCATTTGTGTTTGTATTAAACAAACAATGGAGAAATATTATATTGAAGTTAGATGCAGTTATGGGGGACATACCAGCTTCGGTAGATATATTAAAAGTTTTAAGTATTACCGTATTCTTAACTAAATTGCTAAAAATATGACAATAAATGTAATATCATTAAAATCATAATAATTTTTTTATATATGTAGTTTATATTATTTTATAATTATTTTATGATATTTTATGTATAAAGTAATATTTTTTCATTAAAATATAAATGCATTTAATTCGTATACATTTAGTTTGCTAAGGTATTGTTTAGAGACAAATAGATTATTAACTACTCGATTAGAAAGCATATAAGGAATGCATGTCCTTCTACGTTTGAAATTAATTTACAATACATACTAGAACATACATAAAGTTTATTTAAAAAACAGCTACTTTGTTTAAATTATTTAAACTGCTTCAAATTCTGTCAAAATATACTTAAGTTACCGATCAAGTGGAGCCTTAAGAGAACGACATTTATAAAAGTTTTAAAATTGAACTTTTCAAAAATTTTAAAAGCAGTTAAATGTAAACTTAAATTGAGAAAATACATTACTGATATACTACTAATATATTACTGATATATTACTGATACATTACTGATATATTACTGATATATTACTGATATATTACTGATATATTACTGATATATTACTGATATATTACTGATATATTACTGATACATTACTGATACATTACTGATATATTACTGATATATTACTGATATATTACTGATATATTACTGATACATTACTGATGTATTACTGATATATTACTGATAAGTTACTGATATATTACTGATATATTACTGATAAATTACTGATATATTACTGATATATTACTGATATATTACTAATATATTAATGATATATTACTGATATATTAAAAATACTGCTGAAATATTATTTTTACCGAAAAAATAAAACAACTGTACCGATATAGCTTAAAAAATTTAGTTAAATCAATTATTGCTCCGTTTTAAAGTTTAAATATCATATTATTTTGAGATTATTTACTTTTTCTGATTTGTCAAATTGCAGCAAACATTTTTGTAGTAAATTTGAGTGTACTTTTATGAGTATTTTAAGCGGTTCATTAGAGTTTAGCTAACCGGTTACTTAGTGGACATTAGAGGTGTCCGCTCGAAGTGACCAGTTAATAACTTTTCAACTGGCGGTATAGAAAATGTTATGTGAGTAAAAGTTAATGTCCAATTGATTATAATTTTATTCTATTTTAGATATCAACCCATCCATTATAGTTTTATGTTAATAAAATAACATAAAGCTATAATCAATTGGTTGATATCTCAAATGGTAACTATAAGATATATTTTATACCATAAAATTAAGTCAATAATTATATTCAGTTCAGTATCTAAAATTATAATATTGTTAAAGTTAAATAGTTAAAACTTTAGAAGGCTTTGTTTGACCATCACAATAAATCATTTTAACATATTTTGGTAAGACGTGTATATAAATTAGATATTGATGACAGGGTGTTACTGCGATTAGACTTATCAACAATCTACGTTGTAACGTAACCAACAATACTATTTAAAAATTTGTTAAATACTTTTCAATGCGTATGATAACAGGGTATTATACATTTAGACTTTTTAATGTTTTAAACATCAGTTGAACTGAAAGTTCTTAAATCATTTTAAAAATATATACTACAATATCTTTTTAATTAATCAATTTGTTTTTACCATTTGTAGCAACTGTGTTTCTAATTCTAAAACATTAACTTTACGGACTTGAATAACAAAACATCTGGTATTTTATTTGGAAAATAGTAAAGAATTTTAGCTATGGTAGTTTTGTTTAAAAAAACTAAAAGAGCATTAGATTAAATTGCAAGACAATGTGTAATAAACTCCTAGATATTTTTGCAATATTTTAACTTTCTATGCTCAAGAAAATAAAAACATGAAAATAAAGACTACACTAATTCTGATAAATTGTTTATCATTCTCTCTATCATATTAACATAATTTTATAAGTTGAATATTTTTTGTCCGATAAACGTTACTAGTATGTTATTATTTTGTTCATCAACTATTTAAAACAGAAATGCAAGGAACAATAAGGCATAAAAAATATTTATAAATTCCACTCATAAAAATTGATATTTTTAAATTAACCCTGGCCTGGAAAAGATATTTTTGAATGTTATTGTTTGCTTTTATTTAAGCCACGTTATCAAATTTAGTGCAAAACAAACGAAATTTTTTTAATAAAAGTTAAGAATTAATAAAGATGTTGATATTTATTTTAAATTAATATATTAAAACAATATTGATTCCTTTCTATTATCAATGGTTTAAAAACTTTAGTTAATCTAATTTGTTTCTTTATATTCTATATTTTAAAATATAGAGTATAAAGAAACAAATATAAATTAATTAGTTCAAAATATAAATCCAAAATGCCAGGTTCAAATGGTTGTCTACAAGGTTAAGCAGATTCAAGACCTGATAAGCAAAAAGATATCGCTTTATTCAGACTTCCTATGAGGACAGGAAATTACTACAAAAAATGGAGACAGAGATTGTTAGCTGTTGTTGCTCAGTATAGAGATTTTGACAACGATTTTAAAGAAAGACTCTCAAAGGGCAATATTTCTATATCCGAGAGCCATTTTTTAGCAGAAGATATTGAATTGACTAGTAAGGACATTTTTATATATTTAGTTGTTTAGATTTGCTTTTACACTCTGAATTATTTAATTTTAAAAGCTTAATTTCGGAGCAGCACTGATATATTTACGTTATTGAAATATTTTGAAATTCAGAAACTAGAAAAAAATCATTACGCTTAGAGGCTTTACTAATTGTTAACTTATAAAATCACATTAAAAAGAAAAAAAAGTGCTTTAAAGACACATAACTCTTATAAAAGATATTATCCCACAGAAACGAATAATTTATTCAAGCATTTTGGTTTTACTAAAAAAACTCAAAAATTAAAACTTTGTGGATTGGAGACAACATGTAAGGAAAACATTATCAAATTTAAAACGTTATTGCCAAAGTATTTGTTACCAAAATATAAAGTTGTGGTGGATGAAAGTTTGGTGTTCACCATTATTGTATTTGGATGGCTTTTGCCAGATACTCACTTTATCTACAAATAGTACTCACGATCATTTGTTGTGTTGTTGATAATGAAAAGTTACCATAACGAAAAAAAAAACTATAAATATAATCTAAATGTAAACATATATAAGCAATCCATGTATAAGCATATAACAAAATGTATGAATTATTTGTATTAAATTTAAAGTTTAAGTCTTTATTTATTGTTGGATTTACGTTTTGTACTTGTTCTCAAAGATTTAAAACTTTTATCATTATTTTATACTGTTTTATTTTATCTTTTACAGTTATATATTATTTTTTGCCAATGAAAATGTACAAACTTAAAAATAAAGTTTTATCATTTTTTTAACAGGTTAAGCTTAATTTCTTTTCCATTGGACACAAATTTTACATCATCCCCAACTGCATTGTAAAAACGTTTAACATTAGGACCCTTTAATAGGTGTTTTGTTAAGTTTTTAATTTCAGTATATCAGAGGTTAGCAACTGAAATTTCTTGTCCAAAATACTTCTCAGCTAGCAAGAAAATCTGATAGCATTCTTCAGATACTGCTGTCAAACCCCCTCTGTTTCTTAGCTTCTCTGAACTTGAAACTTCTTAAGTTGTTTGAAGTAATAATGCAATTAAATTTTGATTGTTCTGGCTTTAGCAATTTTTTGTTATTTTTGCCTTTTAAAGCAGTTTTCTTACTACATAACCTGAAAAATATTTTATTCCATCCACTTCAAGAGTTAACATTTTTTCAAATTTAATTTTGAAGGAGATTTACTTTTGAAGGAGGGCTTTAAAAATAGTGAATTAACTTATTGCATAACTTTGTTGTAAATACTGTTGATGCAGGTTTTTTGAGATTAAAATGTGTATCTGAAAATAGAGCAATATTGCTATTGAAGTTGAAATAATATTTTTGAGCATTTTCAAATGATTTTAGTTTTTGCGACATTTTTCTTATTTCATCAAAAAAGTTTTCCGTTTTTTTTTTTTCAAAGTCTTTTATTTTTGATGTAATTTCTTTAGGATAACACACATTTGTTGACAAATTAGCTTTAATTTCCGCATAAATTCTTTTATTAGGGATGGCGATCCCGGGATCCCGGGGTCCCAATATCCCGGGATACCGCGCAAATTTTTGATTCCGTTATCCTGGGATTGTTCACAAAAATTTCCCGGGTTTTCGGGAATGTAATAAAAATAAAGTAAAAAGAAATATGGATTAAGTTATTAAATTATTTGAACATTATAAAGTGTCTTGTAAATATAGTCTTTGATATAATATTTGTTTCATAGCTGTTTATTCTCTTTGCAATGATTTAATTTAATTTTGAATTTTCGGCATCATTTTTATTTGAAATCGTCGCAGAATTAAAGAGTTCAATCAACTTTTTTCATATTATAAGAATTTATTAATAAAAGTTTTAACTAACAATAATAAAAAGCAAAAAATTTAAAATATTTATAAATAATACTTTCGGTTTGATTATAAAACATAAATAAAAATAGACTTTATAATTTAAATTTTAAAAAAGTACAAGAATAAAAAATATTAACTAAGAAAAATTGAAAGTTAAATTCTCACAACAACAAAAATTAGATATAACCCTATAATTTTTATGAGACAAAATTGATGCGCGATTTTCAAAATTTTTTCAACTACGACTTAAATTAACGAAATTTTTTAAATATGGAAGGTTAATTAAATAAACTTTTTTTACAATTATCTTTAGCGGTAATTGTTTTCGCAGTGACATATTCAGTTTTAATCATATTATTATAGATCTGATAAAGAAACGTAAGTTGAAATAATTTAAGAACTTTAGAACTTTAAAAGAAATTAGAACTTTTGTAAAAATCATGACGAACTACGCTGAATTCAACAGCACAAATCTAATATGGAGACATTTCTTAAGAGGAAAAGATGAAACAGCCATGTGTAAAATAAGTAGATGCAAAAAAATATTAAAAATTGCTGGTGGTTCAACAAAAGGTCTTCATTCCCATTTACTGTCTAAGCATAAACTTTTTTTTTTTTAAGCGCCCCAAGAAGTCCTTACGGTCTTGTCACAAAGCACCGTGGAAGCGCATTTAACCAGGAAGTTCATGCTTCCTTCCTTACAATGACGCGAAAATTTTCCTGAGCTCGTTTCGAACCTGGATCTCCTGATTATTAAGCAAGCGCTCTAACCACTGCGCCACAGCCGCATTTAAATTTGAAGTAAACATTCGCAAGCACTAAGTTTTTTCCCGAGAACTTTAAATTCGAAAGATTTAGAAGAAGAACCTCAAAATAAAAAGCCAAAGATGTTACACTTTTTTTCAACAACATCGAAAAAAAGAGGAAAATTTGTCTGAAGTGTTGGCGCGTATGGCGTCAAAAGATGGTATATCATTTAGTACAATTTGTAATTCCATTGATATACGAGCCGGGTTAGTTGCACGGGGATATAAAAATGTCCCAAAATCACGTAATACTATCAGAAAAATGATGTTAGACTACCACGAGTAAATTAAAAAGCAAGTTATAAAAGAATTAATTCATCAAATATCAATAGGCTTTAAATTTTTCTTAACACTTGGTGAGTGGACTTCTTTTGGAAACTGCAGATATATAAATGTGAATGTACATGAATTGAAAAGCTATATTGGAACTTAGGTTTGATTCGCATATCAGGGTCTATGCCGGCAGAAAAGTGCGTTTTACTTCTAAAAGAAAGACTCCACAACTTTAAAAAAAACCTTGAGAATGATATCATTGGTATTACAACTGATGGTGCAAGCGTTATGAAGAAACTTGGAAAAATTCTAGAAATTGATCAACAATTATGGTTTGCCCACGCTCTATAACTGGCAGTCATATCAGTTCTTTACAAAAAAGTCGCCAGTCACTCAAAAATTGGTGAAAGAGTTTAGATAATAAGAACACTGTTTTTAAAAATTTAGATAACAACGATGATGAAGACGAAGATGATGAATATAAAAGTGACAAGGTTAATGAAGAGGAAGACTGTACTCAAGGTTCGAACAATTTATTATTAATTAATGAAACATCTGAGGTTACAATTCAACATCAAGTTATTGGACCTATTATAACCAAAGTTAGGAAAATTGTAAAAATCTTTAAAAGGTCCCGAATTAAAGAGAGGAGAACACCATTAAGCAGCACAGTTTATTATCTTCATAATGGCCAGGTTATTTCATCGAAAATCCCAGATGATTTTGTACCGAATACAAGTGATCAAAATAAAAAAATTATAATAAACCTAATAAAGCGTCTAAGCTTGGCAGATATGATTACATCAACAGACATAAATAGTGATAGTGATCCTCAATTGAGCAAGGCTTTATCAAGCAAGGAGTGTGAAAATAAAATCAAAACTGTTATTGAAGAATTAAAAAAAGTTATGGAAAAAGGACTGGCAGCAACATAAACACTACCTATAAGGAAAGAAAGTATAAATTCTAAAATTCAAAGAGAAATGTTATTATTTGAAAGTGGTGCTAAAAGAGATAATCAAACCTTCAAAAAGCATATGATTATATACTATCTATACGGCCAACAAGTGTAGAGTCCGAACGAGGATTGTCAGCGGCTGGGTTTTTATGCTCAAAAATCGAACGCAATTAAACGACGAAATGATTGACGCTTTCATTTTTTTAAGGTGTTACTTTCAAAAATTAATATAGTTCATGTATACTCATATATATTCATATTACTTTTATTTATATTGTGTTATTTAATGCATTATTTTATAATTTAAATTACTTAGGTTAATTAGTAAATGAACTATTTTACATAAATAAAAAATGAAAAGTGATTAATTTATTGATAATGTAATTGTATTATCAATAAAATAATTATTTTTCAGTGCTTAATGAGTACTTAGAATCCCGGGATTGAGAATGTCCGGGATTTGCCATCCCTACTTTTTATATCTATGATAAAATCATTATAATGCATATCTTTTTTTATTTTTTTTTATTTTAATTTTTTATTTTTTTATTTTAGGTGTCCCAAGAAGTCCTAATGGTCTTGTCACAGAGCACCGCGGAAATGCATTTAACCAGGAAGTTCACACCTCCTTCCTTACCGTGACGCAAAAATATGTCCAGAGCTCGTTTCGAATCTGGATCTGCTGCTTATAAAGCGAGCGTTCTAACCACTGCGCCACGGCCGCACAATATCTGTCTGACTCTTTATGGCATGTTTGTTTTTAATGTGTCGTGCAAAGCCTCCTTTTGTTTAATACGTTTTGAATTTGCAAACTTTGCACTTGAAGTCTCCAACATCGGCAATACAATATATATTGAAAATAGTATGTAAGATAATTATCACTAAATATTAATAGACACAGTAACTTTTAAATATGTTTTTTTATTTGGCTTTCATTTGCGTTAATCTTCACACCAAAATAAACCTTCTAGTTAAAATTTAAAAACTATTATTACCTCTAATAATGCGTTATCAAAATATTCTTGCAAATCTGGATTTAATTCATCATCAGAATTAATATTTATTATATAATCAAGCGTTTCGCCTGTAAAAAACTCTTCAGAAAACAATATTTTAAAAGTTTGCTTTGCACTAGATTTGATCATGTGATTACTTTTTCCACACTTTTCAAGATATGGCTTTATTTCTATTGGCTATGTTAAAACACAGGACAAAAAAATCAAATATTTAAAGAATGTGCCCTAACTTTATGTTAAAATGTATTAAACTATTTATAATTGAAAACATAACCAGTTAAATTAAAAATGCTATTATTTGGCTATTATATTAAGATTTGGTTAAGATTAAGTTCATTTTAATGTACAAAAGGATTAAAACGACCAGGGCCGCCCAGAGGAGGGGTCACTGGGTTCATTTTATCTAAGCACATGGACACATGGGGCACATGCGACCCTCAATACAAGATTTTATTAAAAAATTTAATAATCATAAAGAGCACTACACCTTGGAGAAATGTAAAACGGAATCTAAAAGACTCTTATTATAATTAGAGTTATTACAACAGACTTCAAATATTTATTATTCTGAGTTTAATTAAAAAAAAAAACGTATTTATTATCACTAAATTAATATATCTTATTAAACTATAAGTTAATGTTTATAAAATAATTTTAATGTTGCTTGAAATACTAATCTAGATGCAAACTTTGTTCAATATTATGTTCATATTTGTGTAGGTTCATCAAACATGCTGGACGAGTATGATAATGGTAATTTTTTAGCCACTCTTGAGCTGTCGGTTAAACACAATAAGACACTTCAGTTCTATCTAGAAGAAGTTTCTCGACACCAAAAACACGGTTCAAGAATGCAAATGCACTATTTGAGCTGGAGAACTCAAAATGAGTTCATTATGGCATGCGGTGAAACTGTTTTTGCTGCTATTATCAAAGAGGTCCACACAGCCATTTATTTTTCCATTATTGTTGACGGAACTCCGGACGTGTTTCATACGGAATAAATCCATTTTGTTCTTTGATTTTTCCGCCTAGGATCTAACAATCAATAGATTGTAAAAGAGCAATTTCTGAAGGAAATCTGAAGAAAAAAAAGGGTTCTGACATTGCGAAGCTAATTATAGACGTTTTTGATCAAAGTTACATAGATTTAAAGAACTGCAGGGGCCAGGGCTATGATAACGGGGCTAATACGTCCGGTGTATACAAAGGAGTGCAGGCCATTATTCTTGAGAAAAATCTCCAAGCTATATTCATGCCTTGCAGTGCTCATAGCCTCAATCTAGATGGTGTTCATTCTGCAGAATCCTCTACTGTAGTCGAGAACTATTTTGGCAACATCCAATTGTTATATAACCTTTTTAGTAGTAGCACCATGCGCTGGAAAATATTGACAGAGGCAACTGGCCAATCCCTTCACTAAACGTCCCAATCAAGATAAAGTGCCCGCATAGGAGCTGTTCGGCCATTGTCGAAACAACCAAAAGAAATACTAAAGTTCTTGAAACTTCTTGAAGAACTTGATTTAGAAGACCATCAACTAACTTTATTTAAGAAACTCAAAAAGTGGATTCAATCATTTGAATTCATTGTCTTGACTTCTTTCTGGTTCAAGGCACTCCTATGTGTCAACGATGTCTGCCTCCTTCTTCAATCAGAAAGCATTTCTTTGGATGACGAGACAAAATTTTTAAAGACTCTAATCGATGATCTTGACCGACTACGTTTTTCTTGGCCCCAAATCCTCCAAGAAGCGAAACTGGTTGCATCTGGGTTAGCTTCCTTTTGGTTTCAAAATGATTTTGTTAAAAAAAGGACAGGGAAAAGGAAAAAACTTCACGGCGAGTCGATGAAAGCACCACACTTCCACAAAGATGGAAATCAAAGGGTTTTGAAATGAAAGTATTTAATTTTGCTCTTGACACGCTGCTCCATCAGATAAGATGCAGAATGGATCCAGCTCAAGAAATGGCGGATACGTTTTCATTCATATGGTGTTCTCCGTCTAATTCTAGTGATGAAGAAAAACTTAGAAAAAAAAATGCAAAGTCCTAGCAAATCTCTACATAAATGATGTAAAAGAAGAGGAGTTGATTGAAGAAATCCGTCACATAGATGTTCTGAAGCAATCAAATACTTTGGGACAGATAGAAACTCTTTCTTCTATCATGTTGCTAAACAGAATCTACAAGAAAGGTCTTCAGCCAATATTTCCTTCAATCTGCATTTTGTCAATACAAAAATATTTATTGTTTTTATTAAATTGTATAGCAATATTAGACATAAGAACCATAAACAGTGAAATTCATGCTTAATTCAATATACACGATTTTTTTTGTATAAGCAACTCGTTTATAAGCAATTGAACTCGATGTAAAAAATATTAAGCAACTTCAGTTCTGAATTAATGTTAACATAAGCAACTCATAAAATGCACATAAAAATCAAAGCACTCAAAAAGTTCCTTTATTTACTGTCAAATACTATTTTTATGTTGGATATAAAACATAGCTTTATGTAGTTTAAAAAATTGCCGAACATGTTTTTTTGAGAAATTGAAAACATTCGGTTTTGCGTTTGAATCAATTTTTTTCTCTGCAATGTAATGACTTCTTTTAGATAAACGATTTCAAAAGAAAGTAATCACGGTAGGGTTGTTGTTGTGTATGTTGTTGACAACGCTGTTAAGGTCATGAGTAAGAGAAAGCAGACAAATTTGTTCAACTTTGGTTTTACCAAAAAGATTTGTCATCGTGGTGAGTTGGTAAATGTAGTGCCGAAGGAAAAAGAAGATAATTTGTTTGAATGTATTGTTTGCAAAAAATCACTGAAAACATCACAAGCCCTTTCGAAATCTCACAAGACTCGAAATCAATGAGCTTGGATCAAATCATTGATGGAAAGAACAAGTACGATGATGTTGAAGCTAACGAATTACCAAAATTTGCTGACAAACGGAAGAGCTATACGTTAAAAGAAAAGGTTGATGCGCTAAATGACTTAAACGATGGTATGTTAAGTAGGGATGTGGCAAAAAAGTATAACGTTCATAAGAGTATGATTACACAATGGAAATCAAAGGAAAAAGAAATCTACAACAAGTACAACGAAAACAAGAAAAACGCGTTATTCAGGAAATGCCGAAGAGGCGACAAACACAAAGCTTTGTTTAACAAACTTTATGACAAATTCTCCGAAGCAAGAAAAAAGGGGCTAAAAGTTAACTTTGAGTGATTGTATGTCTGAGCGAATCAAATTCATCTACAACAAAGCCCAAATGCTGACAGATTGCCAAAATCAATAGTCACTCATTTCTTAAGGAAAAATGAGATCCGCATGCTGTGTGTTCAACGTAAGCGCCAAGCTGACGTAAAGAAGCAAACACCGATTCTGATGAATTGGCATTCAAATTTGAGAGAAAAATTTATTAAATCTGGAAGTGGCAAACTCACATACGGTAAAAAATGGGGGCGTTTTCCACCGAAAAAGAGAATCAATGTAGATCAAATTCCACTACCGTTTGTTGTCGAGAGCAAACGAACATACGAAATTCCAATAAGTAAGGGAAAGGAACGAAGGGACCATAGAGTATGGGTAGCTCAACCTGGCAGTGGACTTGATAAACGACAAGCTACCCTTCAAATATGTTTCAGTCCTGAAGGAATGATGAAGCCGGCATTGATTTTCAGAGATAAGGGGAAAAGGATTAGTCAAGATGAAGTTTTAGCCTATGACACTGATGTAGATGTGTACAAGCAACCAAATGCATGTGCAGATACAGCGTTTTCCGTGAAATGGGTGAAGAACACTCTCTCCAATGCTGTCGCTAACCTGGATGAGTATGTTTTGTTCTGCGATAACCTGACAGCCCAAGTCAGTGATGAGTTTTTGAATGAAGTGCGACAACATAAAGGTATTGTCTGGTTTGGTGTTCCCAACGAGACGCATTTTTGGCAACCTGTTGATGCCGGACCAGGAAAAGCATTCAAATCACATATTAAAGCAGAGCAAAACATCTGGCTTGAAAATGATGAAAACATTGAACTCTGGTTTGGCAACGATGATCGGAAATTGTCGGCAAAAGATCGCCGCATTTTGATAAGTTGTTGGGTCGGTGAAGCTTACCGTTAAACATCCAAAGACGAGAAATTTCTTCGTATGCTTTATAGGAGCTTTGCGAAAATAGGATGTATTATCACGGCTGATGGTAGCGAGGACGATAAGATAAATCCTGAAGGCATGCCTGCTTATGTTGTTCCACCCCCTGTTGACATTGACAACCCGGTGGAAATCACAGACTCCTATTCCAGACGAAGTAAAGGATAACCCTATTGATGTTTTGCCTGACGAATCAGACAGAGAAGACAAGGAACTAGATGGACAAGTAGAAAAATCAGATGGACAAGAAGACGAAGAAAGTGGAGATGAAGAAAATAAAGATCCAGCAGATCAGAGAAACATTTTTGATCTTTTTTTTTATTAGAATTTAAGTGATTTTAGTCGTAAAGAGCACTCTTCTGTTAAAGACTTGATATTAAACCGTATTTTGTCTCTTATTCGTAAAAACACTGAAATTTAGGCTAAGAAACTTAAGCAACCATTAAGCAACTCGAGATATAGAAATGAGCTGAAAAATAAGCAACTCGAGTTCTGACCAAAATTCTATGTTGATTATACAAAAAAAATCGTGTAACCAGAAATCCAAAGTTTGGGACATCTACCAAAAATTAACCCTGGGCACCACAAAGTCTCTGTGCAAGCCTTAGAACGGCTCTTATTATAAAAAAAAATTGAAACTTTATTAAACCTTGGCTCAAACTCATAAATCCCAGGACTTCAGTATGTTGAATTAAAAAGATTTTGAATTCTTTGTATCTGTTAAATGTAACACATTTTTTGTTTACTTTTGTTCAGATATTCTATGTTTTGGCTTTTTAATTTTTTTCCCTTTAAAAAGAATGACTCAAGTTTACAGTTAAATATAAGCAGTTAGAAAAGTAACTGAAAAAAAAAGAAAAAGGAAAAAAAAAAATTATGTTAATGCCCCTAGAATAAGGCTTCAATGAATTAAACAAATAACTATTTCAACAAAAAGCCAGTAAATACTCAAATAATTACTTCACTTTATATAAAACAAAAAAAAAATTAAAAAAAAAAGAAAATTAATGACGCGGTTTTCTGTACTTTTAATCAAATTGAATGAACAACAGTTAATTGTTTTTTGAAATTAAAATAATGGCTCACTCCTTGACCAAAGCGGTTAGTTATTTTATTTTTAATTTTTGAGCTAAGAATCAGTTATAAATTTGCTAATAATTTATGTAGTTAATTTATGAGATAAAGAAACAGTAAGGATATACTTAGGTAGAAAATATTGGTAATTATTATATAGAAATTATGTTTTGACAACTCATTAATTAATCATAAAATAATTATACCTTGCCAATGTTTACCATTGTTTTTAGAAAAGTAACACGCTGCCTTGGTTCTAAATAGAAATCTTTAAATTGATATATAATAATTTGACATCAGATTAAAAAAATAAAAGATAACAAGTAGTATTTTTTTGAAATTGCCTGTTTTTTTCCAATAATTTGAGGAGCTTACTTTTTGGGAAATAAGGTGTTTAGAAAACTGAATAAAGTTTTTTTAGTTTCCTAAATACTATTTAAGCATGTTTTCTTGTTAATTTTGATGATGTTTTATCGAAGCAGTGTTAACTTTTATTGCTCGGTTGTTTCTTTGTTGTTTTTTTTATTATAAGATTTTTTTGTTCCTTTTAATGAATAAAAAGTGAAAAGTTTAATTAAATAAGAGTGAAAAGAGAAAAATTTTGAAGTTTTTAAAGATAGTCTATTAGAAGTTCTTAAGACCATATGTATTAAATAAAATTATATAATCAAAAGACTTTTATTTTTTTATTTTGTTGATGAATCTTTTTAAATTATAAAATACTCTTTTATAAAGATTGTTCAAAATAAAAAAACACTAAAAAATGAAAAAACACTAAAAAATAAAAAAAACACTAAAAAAAAAAAAAAACTAAAAAAGCTAAAAAACTAAAAAAAACTAAAAAAAGGTAAAAAACTAAAAACTAAAAAAGAAAAAAATAAAAAAACTAAAAAAATGGTAAAAACTACAAAAAAACTAAAAAGAAAAAAAAACTAAAAACTAATAAAAAAACTAAAAAATCTAAAAATCTAAATAAACTAAAAAAGAAAAAAAAAGGAAAAAAATAAAGGAGAAAAACAAAACTAAAAAAAAAAAAATAAAAATAAAAAAAAAACTAAAAAATAAAAAAAACACTAAAAAATAAAAAAAACACTAAAAAATAAAAAAAACACTAAAAAATAAAAAAAACACTAAAAAATAAAAAAAACACTAAAAAATAAAAAAAACACTATTACCTTGAAGCAATAAATAAAAAAGTAAAACGAATTGTAAACTGTAAATGCTTAGATAATAAAACTTATAAATGAAATAAATGACTCCTTTGAAAACAAAAAATACGTTCTTGGAGTCTTTGTTGATTTATCTAAGGCGTTTGACACAGTAGATCACGCTATCTTAATTGGGATAATGAAAAGATATGGGATAAAAGGTGTTGCACTAAACTGGTTCAAAAATTTTTTACTTGAAAGAAAACAATGCGTTATTGTTCATGAAAAGAAATTTTTAAAACCACTCAAAATAAAATGCGGTGTCCCCCAAGGTTCCAATCTTGCACCTCTTTTGTTTTAACATACATAAACGATCTTCCTTAAGCCTCAAGACGACACCAATTTATTTTATGCATCCTAATCAATTACAGAGCTTTATGAAACTAAAATTGCTGAACTTGAAAAAATAAACAGTTGGTTAAAATCTAACAAATTATTGCTAAACGCAGAAAAAACCAAATGAATTCTTTTTCATTCGAACCTTAAAAAATACGACCCGATTTACCTTCGCTAAATATAGATACTAAAGAAACAGAGAGAACCCACGCAGCTAAATTTCTAGGGACACTTATTGATGAGAACATCTCATGGAAATTACATATAGATATATGAAATACCAGAATATTAAAAAACATTGGTATCCTCTACAAAGCTAGTTCTATACTATCTCCAGATAATTTAAAATTCCTATACTTCTCATTCATACAAAGCTACTACATATATGCTAATGTTGCATGGGCGAGTACTCATAAATTCAAATTAACCACACTATATCAAAAACAAAAACATGCTGCAATAATAGTTTTCAATAAGAATAGACTCTGGCATGCTTAGCCACTTTTAAAAAATTTGAAAGCATTAAATGTATATCAAATCAATATATTCCGTAATTTTTTATTTATGCTTAAATATAAACTTGGACTTGTTCCTTCTAACTTTTCAATGAATTGCTTCCAAAATAGCAAATATAGATACCATACCAAAAGAATGGGAAACTTAAATACTCTAAAAACATTATTAAAAGATCTCATTTTAAACACTAATAACTTTATGAGTTTTTATTAACCCGAAAACATTTAAAACTATGTTTAAAACTAACTTTGTTCCGAAACCAATGTAAACTCTAATAACTATAAAAACTCTAAATAACTCAAAAACAACAGCAATAAAAAAATACAAAAAAAAAAAATATAGACTTATTTATCAACACTTGAAATTATGTCTCGACTAATATTTATGTGTATTGAAATAAAATTGAAAAAATGAAAAAAAATTTTTTGTTTGCATTCTTTGTTTTTGCATTTTGGATTTTTCTGCCCAAAACTGATATTTTTTTATTTAACGTAAATTTATCTTAAATTAAGTATCCAAAAATATTAGTAACGCATAGCGGTTTCTTGACAAGACCGTCGGTCTTATGCAAGTTTTCCGCGTTCTTTGAAGTAATTTTTAATACTTTAAAGTTTTGTTTTCTATATTTTTTATATAACGTAACTTTGTGAATTTTTAATTTTTTTTTTAATTTTACTTACTCTGTAAAGATTCTATTATATATTACGAACTTGTAAAGATTAAATAACAAAAAAAATTTAAAAAAATATATATATAAAAAATTCAAAACAAGGTGAGATCAGAGGCGATTCTCCAAACTAAAATGAGGAAGACGGGTAAGGAGTGGGTGAATTCTTAAGAATACTGGCAAAAAAAAGGGCATTTAAATTAAAATCACTCGACTGAATTTTGTCAAATACCTAACTACCTTACTATATTAGTCAAAAAACCGACTATAACATTTAAATCACCTTGTTTGAAGTGGAGGGGGTTTGTTTAACGCCCCCACATATCCCCCCGTATAATTGCTTCTGGGCAAAACGGCTTTAATGAGTGAGACTTATGAGAAAAGTTAAAACAATTTTAATTAGCACACATTATGTTACCAAAATATAACTTAAGCAACCAAAACGTATAAGTTCATAATCAGGTTAAATAAAAAAAATTTTTATAAATTTTTGTTTCACAAAATAAAAACTACGTCTCGCAGTCATTTAACTAATGACATTTGGAGAGTAAAACAAAATCATATTTAAGAATGAGTGAGAAATGATAATTAAAGTAGAGGTAGTATGGTTTGAGCATCCCCTAGGTTTATTGATAAAACAATACTATAAAAACATTTAAAAAGTTGCTATAAAATCATATGTAATTTATAAAGCAAAACATTAAATTTTGTTTGCTATTAAAACAAAAGAGTGTAGCAAAAAGTATTTACGTGACAACATCCTGATCCATACATAAATAAATATGCTGGTATTTGGTGTCCCAGTAAACTCCACGGCCAAGGTTTTCTGAAAAAAATTAGTTTTCAAAAAATTTTCAAAATATTTTTTCAAAAGAATTTTTAACACAATAAAATAAGAGATAATTAAGTTACCTGGTAACGAGTTTAAAGTTTTTGGTATTCTAATTTGACAGGTTTTGATAAATACCTCTTGCTGAAATTCTTTGTATTGGCTCCATACTTTTCCTGCTGAGCTTTGGTAAGAGATTTTAACATACGCATCTACCATAAAAGAATATGCAAACTGAGAACATTTTTTATTATGTGTAGCTTTAATTGAATGGTTAAAGTTACCAAGTAAAGTAAGCTTTCCAGGGAACTGTAAACAACAAATAAATCATTATTTTAACGGCTTGGATAAAGCATTTTCAAGAGAGTTCAACAAAATATTTTTTTACCGTTGCATTTTATACTATTATCAATTAAATTTTTTTTTCATTTTAAAGCAAATATTTAAATGTTTTTACATGATATTTAATTCTTGAAGAGTCAACTTTAATAAACCCATTTAATATGCTTTCGGATGTCAAAGAAACAAATGATGGGAGATAATATTCAAGTGATAAGTTATGAGCGCTTTTTCCTGGTTCGTCGGCATTTTCGAATAAAATAGTTATCGAAAATGTGCTAAATAAGGAAGAACTAATTTAGAAAACTTTATTATTATGATAACAGTTCATATTTTACAGTATATTAAACAATATTTTGTAAGATTTTTTACCTTTCTTCAAGTAAAAACTCAAAATCAATGTTCAATGAAGGTTTACAAAAGTTCTTCTTGCTTGTTACAACTTAAAATTTATATACATATATATATATATATATATATATCTATATATATATTATATATATATATATATATATATATATATATATATATATATATATATATTTATATATATATATATATACATATATATATATATAAATATATATATATATATATATATATATATATATATATATATATATATATATATCTATATATATATATATATATATCTATATATATATAAATAAATAAATAAGTTTAATTTTGCTGTGAGCATATATTCAGCAAAAGTGCTCGATGAATGATATCAGAGCTATATAATTGATTTTTTGACGAGATTAAATAAATATATATATACATATTATATATATATATATATATATATATATATATATATATATATATATATATATATATATATATATATATATATATAAATATATATATATATATATATATTTATATTTTTATATATATATGTATATATATTTATATAAAGGAAAAGCGGGGCAAGACTGCCAACGTTTTAAAAGGCCTAAGTTATTGCAAAACTATCATTCATGAAGCAGTATTACTTTGTCAGTCTGTTCATGCCATCATAATGATTTATTGCCTCGATTAATTTTCAGTTTGCAAGAAATAAAAAATTAAATAAAATGTTCCTAAATATGTTTTTTGGTCACGTGACATGGGTTTGTTGAATTATTATGCAATTTCTGACTCCATTTTTATAACAATTTAAAATACACTTTATTTACTCATTTTATAAAAAGATGCATTAAATTTACCTCCATAACCATTATATATAACCAAATTTCGAATGTATCCAGTCTGCGCTAGGCTCCAGGGATCGCCCGTATAAATTTTAACATTTTGAAATTCTCTTACGTCGGTGTTACTTGTTGTAAAGGATGTTTCACCATTTAAATTTACACTGTAACTATAACCTCCGTCTACAATAACCTGTTTAATTTCGATTTTTGACCATACTTTTGATTTAATCGGCTTTGTATTAATGCAAAGGTTAGAATTGCCGTTAATTGCCGAACAAATTTGCAGACTTCCGTTTTTATATAGCCACACAGCTGGAATTTTGTCTCCATAAGTACCATCATTATTTCCGTTTGTGACGCGTAGAACACTATTCATTCCATCTTCAAGGTATGCTGGCAAAACTTCTACTGAAATCAAGTATTCTTTAGAAAGAGTTTTTAGAACACCTAACTGGTTTCCTCGACAAGAATCTGCTTCTTCAACAATTAACGAATCTAAGTTTATTAAATTTATAAGTGCAGTTAAACAAAACATAAAATAAAAAAAGATAAGAGAATACAACTTCTATCAAAGTTGTTAAAAATAAAATACAAAAATATAGCATTAAGCTAAAAGACAGAAAAACTAAATCGAATATATAAAGTAATGAAAACAAACTGCATATTTAAAGTTTGTTCTAGTGACGCTTTAACTGCGTTAGAACAAACTTTGAGTGTGCAGCTTATTTTTTATTATCTCTAATATGTATGTATGTATGTATGTATGTACGTATATATGTATGAATGTATGTATGTATGTATGTATGTATGTATGTATGTATGTATGTATGTATGTATGTATGTATGTATGTATGTATGTATGTATGTATGTATGTATGTATGTATGTATGTATGTATGTATGTATGTATGTATGTATGTATGTATGTATGTATGTATGTATGTATGTATGTATGTATGTATGTATGTATGTATGTATGTATGTATGTATGTATGTATGTATGTATGTATGTATGTATGTATGTATGTATGTATGTATGTATGTATGTATGTATGTATGTATGTATGTATGTATGTATGTATGTATGTATGTATGTATGTATGTATGTATGAATGTACATACACTTATATTTAAACATAGTAAAATCATGAAACCATTGTCAATTGTTTATGAAATAAATTGCGTGGTAGGAAATTTGTTACTTGTTCACAGCAAACCAAAAATCCATTGTCTATATTTAACTTTGTTATTGCTAAAATACTTATTTCTGAAAACAAAACATAATTCTTAATTGAGAAATAAAGTGCGAGGTGGAAAATTTTTACAAATGCTAGAAATAAATTTCTTGTTTTTAGAAAATTATTTCTTAATGAAAAATGTAATTTTGCTGCAAGTATAAGTATATACATATATACGCACAGACTGACACGCACTTTGTTATTGAAATATACACTTTTACACACACATTTATATGCGTATACAAATAAATTTATTTGCGTATGCATATAATGCGTATGCATTCATGAAATAATGAAAATAAATGAAAAAAGGCAGTCCAAAATTATAAAACCAACGTTTAAAAAACGAAGTCAATATGGAATATTACTTTGAGTTTTCTAAAATTTTAAAATTAAATTTATTTGTTTTAAGCTACACCTCATAATTGAATCGAGAGTAATGAAGACTTTTTTTAAGAAAAGTCTGCCAAGTCAAATTAAAAAAAATGTCTCTTTTTACCTAATTAGCGTTTTCAGGAAGAAAAAAAAAAGAGGAATATCAATAAAAAATAATAAATATATAATAAAAAATGCTGAAACAAAAATATAAGTTTTTGTGGTATCAATCCTTGTGGATAAGATATTTTTTTCATTATGTACCGAGATTTGTTTTTTAGTAAGATTTAAGCCATTGTATAATAAGTGAATTTTCCTTAAAAATTAGTTAGCGTCCAATAAGTAGATTGGCTTTTTTAACTTCACATTTTCTTGAAATTATTTTACGCGCTTGATCTTAATAAAAGGTATTTCGATAAACTCATAAACATTTATTAAAAGTCGAAAACAACATCTAATAAAAATGTTTTCGAATAAATGAAATATCCATTGAAAATGGTTTCTAGAATAACGCTTAGAACATTAGAACAACACAAACTTCTTATAAAAGATTTTTTTTAGTTATGTCAGATTTCATTAAAAAAACTGCAGAATTTCGAAAGAATATTGTAAATGGTTAACATTATCACTTTAAATTAAGTATAAAACAAGGAACTAGAACAGAATTCAATATAGCTTAATTCCAGCAGTCTATCTTTAAACGCTGACAAAACTAAGTTCTCCATATTCTAATTTAAGCTAATGTTTTGATATATTCCTTCATCTTTACGAATGTTATTAAAAAAATATCAAAACTAAGCGTTCTTTTAAAAAACAATTTACTTTATTTAATTGATGAAAACTTACGTTGGAGAGATTATATTTTATATGCTACCAAAGTAATGTCAAGAAATATGGTATTTTATATAAAACTCGTAAAATTTTAGAAAACACCTAATTAACTGAGCTGTATTTTGCATTCGAAAATAGAAATTTATGTTATGGTTGTATATAATTTGTATTATATTATGCTGTTTGGGATAGTACAAAGAAATCTTAACTCAAATGTTTCTATAAACAATAGAAACATGTAATACGAGTTATACATTTTTAAAATACAAAAGCTAAACCTCTTCTTAGAAGCATGAGTGCTCTTGATATTTAGTAAATAATTGTTTTCAAATCTATGAAATTTATGTTTTAACATCAGATATGAAAAGCTCCTAAGGTTTTCGAAAATACTGTTTGGAAAAAATAAAAATGATGCAGTATACGATCTACACACTTAAAATTTTTTTAAGAAAACCAAAAATTGAAAATTACAAGATTCTCCATTTTCTATCATGATTCCTTACTATGGAACCATTTTACAAACTTATCCAGTGGCACGGGACGTAAAAAAGATGTATTTAAAACGTCTTTTGAAGGTTTTCAACGTCATTTGAACGTTTAAAAGACGTCTTTTTTTTTCCGTGCTCAGTGGGTGTGTCGTAAAGTTAGAAAAATCAATACAGCTCAAAAATTTAAACACAGCATACTTGAAATTCAGTCATTCAAGAATCGTTACTCAATTGGTTCTAACCATACATTGTTTTCCCAAGGATACTAGTGATAAGATTTTTTCTTCTTCAGGTTCTACTTTATCTTAATTCTAACATATACTTAAGTGAACTCTCTTGTTAAGTATTTTGAATTATTTTTTTCGAACTTCAGAAAACATATTTTGAAGAGTAAAAAGAGGCTTTATAAAAATATTATTTATATTTATATTATTATGATATTTAAATTATTCATTTCTTGTTTGAGGTCCTGTCTGTTTTTGTATTTTTTTCTAAGTGTTTTATATGTATTTATAAACTATAAAAATATTTACTTATTATAGTTGTATAATAGTAGATATGAATAAAACATTATTCAATTATTTGTAATATGAATAGGAAAAACAAAATTTAAACCATTATTAGTTCCTTTTTAAGCAAATATATGATTTTATATTCAAATTTTCTCAATAAAAGTTTCACAATAAAAGTTAAATTTTTTATTCTCTTACAAAATACTTCCCTCATAAAAGTCTTTAACAAAATATAACCTAACACTCTTCATACCGCGTTTGCACCGTACCCAAGCGAGATGAACTTTAAGATGTTATATGAAGATAACTCACAGGATAAAGTGGAGCAAGAATGAGCGGTGGCGCAGTGGTTAGAGCTCTGGCTCAGAACCCAGAGGTCCGAGATTCGACGCCAGCTCTAGCCCAACAAGCGACATTGGTACGGATGGAGGCGTAAACTTCCTATTAAATGCTCTCCCGCGGTGCTCTGTGATAAGACCGTAAGGACTTCCGGGAGCACCTAAATAACTACAAAACAAAAAAAAAAAGAACGTCAGGTAAAAAAAGTGTTACAAGCTGCACTTTATCTTATCTGTACTTTATATGAAATATCGTTTTGCAATGATTTTTAAATTGCGAGTTTATCATTTCTTAAACTTATATTAACCCAGGAAAAAAAGCTCTATAGAATTTCTATAATCTTTTGAAACATATGGGCAATAGAAACTCTATAGAATTTTATAGAACTTCTATAGAATCTCTGTTAATTTTAATAGAAATTTCTATAGAACTTTATTTTCTACCATTTTTTCTATAGAAAAAAAAGTTTTATTGCAATTTCTATAGAAATTAGTAGATATTCTATAGAAATTCTATAGAATTCTATAGAATTTCTAAAGACCATATTTCAAAAGTGTATAGAAATTTTATAAAACTTTTTTTCCTAGGAAACATCATTTCACTTGTAGATAAAAAGTTATCTTTTAAAAAACATTTCACTTGTTGTAATTTGAGAAGCTTTAACAAATTTTAATAAAAGAAAAACCCATTCCTGAAGGACTTTTTCCACAACACAAAATAAATCGCGCAAAGCAAGTTTTTATGTCATGACGAAGCGTTGTTTTGATTTCTACATTATTTTCGTGACTTTTTTTGCGCTATTTTTTTTTTATTTTATTTAGGTGCCCCAAGAAGACTTAAAGGTCTTGTCACAGAGCACCGCGGAAGTGCATTTAACCAGGAAATTCACGCCTCCTTCTTTACCGTGACGCGTGACTTTATCAATAACAATTAATGGCAGCTATGAGTTTACGCTGGATGCTTTTCAAAAAAAATTTACTTTACTTAAAGTTTTTATTGCATGTAAGAAACAAATCGCAAAAAATGTAAAAAGAAGCGATTTTGGATAAGAAAATTGTATTTAGATTGTAAACAAAAAGGAGAATATAATTTTCATGTTAAATATTAATAATTGTTTGACCTCGAACTATTTTTTCATTATTTTCTCATGTCACCAACAATATTAGAAGAATTATTGCTCCGGGTATGCCCGTTGATTAAGAAGAAAATCTACCTATAATAGAGATTCTATATCTGCTCCAGAAAGATTTTGTATTGCAATGCGTTTTTTAGTAACCAGTGACGCACAGACAACAATAACTATCAACTACCGCATGAGCCATTCAGTTTTCAAAACAATAATAAGTGAAACATTTAGAGCCAAATGGGTATCACTTTTTTAAAAGAAATACCTAGACCCACCATCTTTTGAAAAAGAATGGAACAAAATAGCAACTGACTTTGAGAAAAAATGGAACTTTCCACAATGCTTTGGTGCTAAAGGTGGAGAACATGCAGTTATGCAAGCTCCAGCGTGCTCTTGCTCATCGTTTTATAACTACAAAAAGACACATAGTGTTGTACATTTAGCTGTGTGCAATGCAAAATATTAATTTTCACTATTAGATATAGAAAATAGTGGAAGACAAAGTAACGGTAGTGTAAATGCAATTATTTAACTTGGTTATGCTATTAAAAATGATCTACTTGACTTTCCTCAAGCATATAAAGTAAGTGGTACTAAAACAATATTGCCCTATGTGTTTGTTGGAGATGATGCATTTGGTTCAAAGCCTCACATGATAAAACCTTATCCATTTTCTAATCTTTCGTACAAACAACGAATATTTAACTACAGATTGTTGCGTGTCAGGAGAGTAGTTGAGAATGCATTTGTTATAGCTGCATCCAGATATCAGATTTTCAGAAGACCTATTATTGCTTCAACATTAATAGTTTAACAAAGTTGTGCTTATAATAAAGCTGCTGCTGCACTTCACAATTTTTAATGTCAAAAAGGAAGGAGAGCCTTAACTATGATTACTGTCCAAATACTTATATTGATCAGGATGATCAAAATGAATTAATACCTGGTAAAAGGAGAGGATAAATTGTTCTGCCTGTAATCACTATTCTAAAGATGCTTAAAAAGTTAGAAACAACTTCAAATATTCTTTTAATACTGATGGAACAGTTGATTGGCAATGGTCATTAATAAACAATACCTCTTGTCAAAAGGAAAACTTTTGAATTTAAAATCAATATTTTTTCTGCTTACAAGATAAATAACAAAAAAAATTATTTTTATTAACATTTTTTATCAAATTCAGGCTCATACAGCAATAGTGGGATATTTTAATTTTTGTTATTTTTTTTTATGTTGTAAAGTTTTCAATATCGGTACTAAACATTGGCAGTATAATGTGTCTTCACATTGATTATCAGTGATAACTTTTTTTAGCTCGCTATCAACGTTTGAAAATTTTTGCATTATTTTTTTATCTGCCTCATTAATAAATATCCTATTTTTGGCTTTTACACCAATTGGAGTAGCAATCTGGTCTTCATTTTAAATTATAGTTTCTTCTAATTCAAAATTGCTTTGAGTTTAAATATTGCTGTTCTTATCATGTAAAAATAGCATTTCTTCTTTGTACTTGCACTTAGGTAAATTGTTGCGCCAGCACCTGATTTAGTCATCTTATCACGTTTGACGAAGCATTTTTTTAACGTATCTTTTAGATTTTTGATTTTTTTGCAAAACTTTAACTGAAACACAAAAAATTTAAATATTTATGTATATGTATAAAATACAAATGTTTATCTAAAACCTATAATTACAATTTTCATTTTCTTTCTGTTTTGAATGATGTGGAAATTTCTTTTCACGCATTCATTTTAACATCTCTATCTTTGTATGACTGATGAAATACCTACCACAAACATGGTAGTTTCTAATTTGAAAATATGGTAAAAAGTTAAATTAAAATATAATTTTTTAATACAATTCAAAAATACTATTTGATATAATTTTTTTTAAGAATGTTTAGAAAAAGAAATGCTAACCTTTAATAGGAAAACTTCGGTGGAAAAACTGTTATGCAAGAAGCAACAGATGTTTCAACTCTGAACGGAAGATAAACCTTTTTGTAAAGAGAAACTTTCGGAACTTTAAATTAAATCTTTATTTGATGAACTATATTATGCTTGCAAATATTCAGGTTGAATTTTAGTAAATCAATAATAAATTAAGCATTTAGTTCATTGTTGTTGTTGTTCATTATTGTTGTTGCCATTATAAAAAACAATGTGCTTTCGCTCTTTTAACTGCTTACATTACGTGAATAATATTTAAACTTTGATTGGTTTTTGCTTATGGCAATTCACAAAACGTCAAAAAGAAACGACTTTTTTTTTGGCTCAGCGAAACGCTGTAGCGAAAAAAAATCAGTCTAATTGATGTAATGTTTTATCTGCGCTTGCTTATCGACAAATAAATTCACTTGGCGCGAATATTTGGTCCTGTGGAAAACGGCCTTTACCATCTATCTATGGCGCTCTATACTGAAGGCCTATTCATCGCGCAACCGTAAGCCGTGATTGGGGGCCTATTATTTTTACGGATTATCAGCAGCTCTGCTA
>NC_088932.1:7480000-7575000 GCF_038396675.1 Hydra vulgaris | reverse complement strand
GAATGATTTAGCTACGCATGACGTCCATGCCTGCTCGAGAACCGTGCGGAGGAAGTTGATAGCTGTTAGAAGGTTTCCCAGAAAACCTTCTAAAAAACCATTACTTACAGATGTCATGAAGAAGAAGCGTCTCTTGTGGGCAAAGGAATACAAAAAGTGGACTAAAGAACAATGGAGAAGGGTAATACAAGATGTGTTTATTAAATTTACAGCTATTTTATTTATTATATTTGTGTATCATACTATTTTTAAAGTACAGGTATTAAATTGAAGACACTTAATAACAGTTAAATTGTCTTTTTATTGATTGCAGGTTTTATTTTCGGATAAATCACAATTTGAAGTGCAAGGCCAACGGTCAAAGTTTGTTCGTCGTTCTGGTGGTGAGCCTATACGAACCGGAAACGTTAAACAATATGCCAAGCATCCAGAAATAAAGATGTTTTGAGGTTTTTTATCTGCTTTTGGACCAGGAAGACTCTACCCAGTTACTGGAATGATGAACTCTGACACTTACATTGAGGTTCTGTAAACACATTTAACTCCAGAGATGTTAAAAGTGTTTTCAAATGGAAACGGAATACTACAGCAGGATTTAGCCACATGCCATACTTCAAAAGTCAAGAAATTCATGGTAAAAAATAATACTAAAACCCTTTAATGGCCTCGCAACTCCCCTGATCTTAATCCAATTGAAAATCTCTGGGCAATTGTAAAAAAAAAACTGCGAAAACATGGCTGCACAACTAAAACTAAGCTTACCAACACTATCCTTCAGATTTGGATTGAAGACACAGAAATCTGAAACATTTGTAAAAATTTAGTGGCTTCCATGCCAAATCGTGTGCAGAAAGTCATAGCAGTACGAGGAGAACGCATAAAATATTAGTGCATGAGTTTTTATTTTATTAGAGCAAGAAAACTTAAAATTTCCTGGATTTTTATTGTTTTTAATTTTGATGCAATTAATATTTACAATACTGTAGTTATTAAATGTAAGTAAGTTGCCAGTATAGTTTTAAAAAAAGATTTCAAAGTTGCAATATGACGTTTCACTTTGTATTTTATAGAATAGTAATGATATTTTGTGTGTCTGTGTTATATAATATATATATATATATATATATATATTTATATATATATATATATATATGTATATATATATATATATATATATATATATATATATATATATATATATATATATATATATATTTATATATATATACAATTTCAGTTGGAGTCAGTTTGTTATTTGTTGTGTGATAAGATATCATATTTTTTCTTAATTTTGTTAACTGTTGTTTGATGTTACTAACTAATTTGTTAAAGTGTTTCAATAACGTATTATCTTTATGTGGTTCTTCTATGATATTTGAAAATAGATCTTTTAGAATTGAAGAGAAAGTTTTTGAGTTTAGGTGTTACTAACACCAGTTTTCTTTCTTTAAGTTAGTTTTTATTTTAAAATCTTGGATGAGGTCCCCTATAATTTTTTTGGCTTCAAGACTTTTTAACCCTAAACTTGATAAATGTTCTATATTAATTGTAATTTAAGCCTGGTTCAAGCTTTTTACCTCTTTGAGGAACTCTTTTTAAATTTTTTTATTTCATTTTTCTAAAGTGGATTCCAAATTGGTGCACAAAGTTCTAATTCAGGTTAACATAGTTTAGTTATTAAGTCAGTTGACCAGAATTTAAATGCCCGCATTAGTGTACCTAGTTTTAAGTATGCTTTTTTAGTTGTTGTTATGATGTGATTTTATGTTTATTTTATATTTATTTTATTTGATGTGATTTTATATTTATTTATTTATTTAATTGTTGGTATGATGTGATTTTAGTTGTTGTTATGATGTGATTCTATTTTACATAAGATAAAAATCTTTTTAATTTTCTTGAATTTTACTTGCTTATATCTTTTTTATGGAGAAACATGAAACTTGAGATATTTTGTATTATTTAGTTTAAGTCTACCTCTTTCCAATCTTATATAAAAAGAATTGCTTTACTATTTACTAATTTACATACTATTTATATTGCTTCACTTATATATTTTACTTTCCAGAGTTTCAGAGAAAATTTATGTTTCAACCTGCTGAAATAAAAACATGTTAATAGATAGAACTTCACAGATCTCTAATAATTGAGATGAAAGTTTTAAATAACTTAAAAGTTGAGATGAATTTAAAATTTTGAAAAGAAAAATTGTAAATGGAGATATCCAATACTTTTCTTTCGTATGCATGAATTTAATCTTTATAGTTTATATGTTATATATTATATTATTTTCTAAAACTGTCATGAACATTTTTAATGTTTTTTTCGGATTGTTTCTTTTTAGGTAAAATAGTTATCATTATTTGGCCGTAAAAATCCAGCTAATACAATTACAAATATTTTGCTCATGTAAGTAATTAGCATAAGTTTGAACTTTAACATTTATGTTTGACAGTATGATATTTATCATACTGCCAAACTATTTATTTTTATATATGTAAACTGACAACAGACACTATTTTGTCATAATACAGCATGAATGGTGTAAAGAAGGAAAAAAAATTTAAAAAGTTGACAGGTCTATCTATTGCTATCACTGGTATTCTCATTACCTGATTATTGTGTTTGATTAACTTTTAAAATTAAAACCGGTGTTTTGATGAAATAAAAATATTTTTCAATTTATTTGGCTAAGGAGCATGAAATGTATTTAAGTATACTTTATTTTAAGATCATATTTGAGATTATTATCTTGTTGAACTATGTGTTGTTGTTTTTATTAAATGGTACTTTAAAGTCAACTAAAAACCTAAACAAAATGGATCCCATGCGATTTATTGAGAGAGTAATTAGACATTCTTCTGACCGATTAAAGAGAACATCCATTAGTATCCATATCGATCAATAATGACTTAATTACCTATAATCAACAGTTGCATTTTTTATTTATTTTACATATTTTAATAACTTTATTTTATTTATAATATACTACCGATTATAGAATATATTACTCTACAGAGTATATTAGTTTTTAATATGGAAAGTGTAACTTTGTTTGAAAAATTATTCTACTTCATTGTAAAGTTTTTAATTTATTTTGAAAATATCAAATTACGCTTTAATTTCTCTTTATACCTTTGATTTCTCTTTATACCTTTATTTACTTAGATTAAATCAAATCTAAGGTGGGTATTGTAAATCATTGCATTTTTATATAAATTTTAAAAGGACGCCTTGGTAATATTAGGACGTCTCTTGGACGTCTGAATAAGACGTTCTCAATTCTTTTCCATAACACTACCCAGAGACGTCTGAAAAGACGTCTCAATGATATTTTAAAAATACGTCTTTAGGATGTCTGGAAGAGATGTCCTCATGTCTTTCATTTGAGACCATCTAAGGGCGTCTTATGGACGAGAAATAAGACGTCTTATTGGTGTCCTTAGAATGTCAAAATGCCGCTGGGTCATATTTCTTCCAGCTCTCTAAACCCTAGTAAGCTAGGTCTTAGATATCTTGACATAAAAAGTATTTGTGATGTCAGCGACTAACACAATATTATTTTTGATGCGTAATTATCCTAAAAGTGGGTTGATTTAGAATTTCTTCAATTTCACTTATTTCATGTGGGGTTAAACTTTATGTGCAATTTCTTCAATTTCATGAGGTATTGTATCTTCTTTATTTTGTAAAATTTTAAAAAATTTCGTTTTTAAATAGTGGGATCATTTTAAGCTAAGTTGAATTGGTTCCAAAAAAGAATTTTGTTCTACTAGACTAAGAAAGATAGGCATGCGAAACAGGATTTTACTCAACGGAAACCTTAAATGGTTGATTTTAAGTTTATTTGTTAAATTTACTATTTCAGCTCCTCCATTTTTTGTTATATTTCATCTGCTGTGATATTTTTTTACATAACTTTATTACTTTACGGGGTCACAAAAAGTTATTTTTTTGCCTCCAATTTACGAAAGATTTCATTATTGGGTAGGAATGCAAAAAAGACCATGTGTAAGATTTTTAGAATTATAAAAGTAATTATTCTATTTTAATTTGTCTTTTAGAAAGAGTTATTAACATTGTAACATTGACGTAGTCGATAAAGATTACCACCTTTATCGACTAAGTCAGCTTCGAATTTTGAGAGGTATCAAACTTGTGTTGAGCGTTGCAAAAGCAGTATTGAAATGGAGTTGAAGCAATTTTTTAAATCGCATTTTAAACAATTGAGGCAGTACGACATGTGAAAACTTAGCAAAGAAAATCTGAGTGAGTTCCTCAAACAGAAAGATGAAGAAAAGGCAACGAAGGAAGCTGAAAAACATGTTACTTAAAGCACTCACTCAAAATGCCCATCAGCGTTGCAGCAAATGTTCACAGTATAATGATTTTTTTCTTGTTTCCAGTAGGTTTAAACGTATATCCTTTTTCGACACACTACGGTTAATTTGCCTTGATTACCTGAAAAACCCATTACTTGGCGACGCATTCAAAATAATGATTAATTATTTTTAAGGTTCAAGAAGTGGCTATGTTAGATGTTAATTTGTCCACTTTTCTTATTGTTTTTTTGTTTTTTTTCTTTACTTTTAGGTGCCCCAAGAAGTCCTAACGGTCTTGTCACAGAGCACCGCGGAAGTGCATTAAACCAGGAAGTTCACGCCTCCTTCCTTACCGTGACGCGAAAATATGTCCAGAGCTCGTTTCGAACCTGAATCTCCTGCTTATAAAGCAAGCGTTCTAACCACTGCGCCACGGCCGCACATTGATGCTTTTTCTGACCATCTCCAAATAAATCCATAAAAACAGTCTATGCCAGGCTTGCCATTTTTGGACAATTACAATTGATCTTTGCGTTAAAGATAGCCAGCTACAAATTAAAAGAGTTCATTTCGGGTTAAACCATAGTTTCAGTCATTAAGTGATTGGAACGCATCAATTTTCTATTTTTATTAAAGTACCGTTGTTCTACCTGAGCCATGTGAACCTTTGTTGTTGTTATTTTTGCGATCTTTGAGTGTTGAGACTAGAACGCTATATTTGAATGCAGCTTTTCTCAGTGACATACTGCTTTCTTTCAAACCAGTTAATGCGGCTGGTATATCATCTTCCTTGTACGCTTTTGTTTTTTTAGTTGACATTTTGAAGTTGGTGAGTTAAGTAGAATTGATTGAGTGATGATTATATTGAGAAATAATGTAATAATTAAATTTTGATGAGTAATTGAAGGTTGTACTGAAAAACAAGATAGTAATTTATTTTTAATTAACACTATCTTAATTAGATAAAGAAACGCGCTTAGTAATTTAGTCAATAAATCAATTGAGCAATTTTATCAGAAACGAGAGTTTTTTTTTACTTTTTCGATTTTTTATTTAACTTTTTTACTTTTACTTTTAAAAGTTGTTATTTTAATTAATAAAGACCATTTAAATAATAAAGATAAAGAAACGTTTTCAATGATGTACACAAAAATCTTTTACAAGATTACTTGTGGTTAGGATTGTCGAAAATCGTGAAAATTTTAAAAAACAATATTGTTTTATAAAAAATGTATATAAAACAGATATTAAAACATTTCATTCGATAATGTCTATTACTTAGAGTTTTTCTAAACTTTTCTGAAGAAATTATATATACTTTCATTGCAATTATTTTAAAAACAAAGTATAAAAACAACTAGCTTTAAAATTGCATTGATTTGTTCGAAGTTGATGAACGCGATTTCCTTATAATATTTAACTTGAAGTTAATATTGTAAAATTGTTGTATTACGATTAATGAAAAAACTTAACAATTTTTTAATGTTATAAAAATTCATCTACTAAGATGGATTCTTTTTTAAAAAATTTGTTGATTTTTTGAAATATTAACCTTAATTATACTTTAAAAAGGCACTTTTCTATATTAAACTCACAAGCCATCTCACAGAGACAGTTTTTGAAACGATTCGGGAAATGATTTTAATATTAAACCTCATAAAACAACTGAAGCAATAAAATTTATTTATGCCGTGAATGCTTTTAAGCAACCTGTTCAAAAACAACTTGGTTCTTTCAGGATACTTTAATAATGGAAACAACTCATCTTAAAAAAAAATTAGGAACACGTAAAGTAATTTGTTTACAAAATACAATGGGACAAAACTCCTGTTTATGGTAAAGGAAATTTGTAAGAAAATCATGTTTTATATGCAAAATTTATATGGAATGGCTATTACAGCCAATACCTTGTATCAAATAAAAAAAAAAAACCATACTTTTTCATTTAACTAGCTTTTCTGATATACAGAAATAGAGCTAATATTATACAGCAAGTACTTAAATACTAAAAGAAAAAGCGTAAAACTTTAATATCAACATAATTTTTTTTTTATTATTTATTTTAGGTGCCCCAAGAGGTCTGTATGATCTTATCACAGAGCGTCGTGAAGGAGTTTTTGAAAGGAGGTTCACAACTCCTTCCTTACTGATTTTATTAAATTTGCCCAGAGGCGGGCCACGAATTAAAACTATAAAAACTAGAAATCACAGAAACTAGAAATCCGTATTGAACCGCGGAGACTGAACCTCAAAAACTATAAAAAAAAAAACAGAAACTAGAGATCCATGGTTGAACCACAAGACTTTGAATTTTCGAATCTTTCATTATCTACAGGCTAACGAGTTATTAAAAAAATGGCTTCATGGTTAAGCTTTGGCATAAATTTATTACAGCCGTTGTGTATTGGTTAGAGTTCTGACTTCAAGGCTGAAAGTTCGCGGTTCAAAGCCGGCTTTCGCTATATACGCATCATTGGTAATAAAAACGTGTGGCTTCTTTATTAAATTCCTGATTCAACATTCAAAATTTTTTTTTGATTATATGAAGTTACTAGATATTTATAAACTTAACATAGGGTCATGTCTTTCTCTATCGTGACTTTAAGAAGACTTTTAACTTTAAAACTTCATAACTCCAAAACCGTAATAGATTTAAATTTAGGGTTTTCGGATTAATAATTTATACTCAAATATTAAGTAATTTATATTATTTAAGTTTGAGTAAATTGTATTTTTTAATGCTATTTTTAATTTTTTGTAAGATCTAGTACGTTTCTTTACCTACCTCAATATGGCACTCCCTACCGTATATAATTCTTTACCTACCATTAATGAAAAAAAACGTATATTTTGATTTTAACCTTGTTTATTTACCTTAAGAAAGAAATACATAAATTTATTTTAGTTGCTAAGTAAAAGCAATATTGCTTTTTTTAGTTTTACCAAAATTATCTACTATAGGTTTTCTCGGAAATAGAACTTTGTTGCTTCGTTAGTATTTTATATTATGTGTTTTTTTTGTCGTTTAATTCGCCGCCCTAATTTATAGCTGTAAGTTCCTGTAGTTGTTCGTCCAAATAAATGTTTCCATAAACGTTAAGTGCTAACTAGTATAGTTTTTGTAATCACCCACCGTGTCAAGGATTAATCATGTTATACAAAAAAAACTACCATTTTTTTAAAAAAATTGAAATTGAGGAGACCGTTGAGCTTTGGACACTGAGAAAGAATGAACAAATCAAATCTCCAACCCTGTTAACATTAGGACAATGTTGTATATAGGCGATATGGTGGTAGACATACGCTCTTAGCTTTAAAATAGTTAGGTGACAGTTTTTCACCGCTAAAAAACAGATTTTAGAGTGAAAAAACGATTTTTTAGTTCTTTGATGTAAAATTTTCAATTCCAAGTGAATCATTCAGATCCTAGTTATGAACTTTACCAGAGTTGGTGCAATTTTTTGATAACAAACTGTTACCTGTAAACTTTGGAAATGTAAGTATTTGCATTCTATATACGAGTTTTTAACGATTCCCTTTATTTTTTCAATATACCCCTTATTTCTTGGAACTTGTTCGGACTTTTCGGACATTGTCTAATGTCTTCTCCAATGCTTTAATAAAATAAAAATAACATTTTTCTATGAGCAATTATTAAAGCTTTGTAAATTTCTATTAGCTCAATCATTAGCGATTGCAACACCATAATTCCCATGTAAATAAGTTCCGCAAAAAAGAATACTCGAGTAAATGTATATAAAACCCGTAACGCTAAACTGAAAAAGAGTGGTTTCTTGAGTAAACAAAAAAGAGTTTAACACTTTTAACACTAGAAAAGTTAAGGCAGGCCGTTAAAGATGTCTAAACAAATAGTTTGAGCATCACAAAAAGTGCTGCTAAACATGGTGTTAGCAAATCGATTATCTTCAATCATATTAAAAATAATAAACATCAGAATATTGATTTAATAATTGTTGATGTAACAACTAATTTCAAGAAAAGTCAAGTTTTTTCTCCGTTTATGGAAGCTTTGCTAGCTGAATATTTAATTAACTGCTCAGCAAAGTTCCATGGTCCAACACCAAAAGCTAAAAGACGTTTAGTCTTTGAATATGCGGAAAAAATTGTATAAAGTATCCACAAAAATGGAAGGAATGGAAGTCTGCAGGACCTGATTGATTCTTGTCATTCATGAAACGTCATCCAAGCTTATCAATACAATCACCTGAAGCTACGATTCTCGCTCGAATGACCAGTGTCAATAGATTACAATAATTACTGCAGCAGGTTTTCAAAATCAACTTTATGATCTTATTACACGTTACAATTTCACACCATCATAAATTTACAATCTAGATGAAACTGGGGTAACCATAGAGAAGCGTGTTTCTAAAATCATTGCTCGGAATGAGCAGCAGCAAGTCAAGTGAAGTCAAGAGAACAAGTGACGTCAAGGGAAAAAGGAGTATTGGTAACACATACCCCAGTGGGCATGGTATGTTTTTAAAACGTTTTTAAAACGTTTTTTAGACGTTTTTAAAAGGTTTAAACCTAATAAAAACGTCCAAAGAACGTTTTAAAAACGTACTGTGCCCACTGTGACAGGAATCATCAGTGCGGCTGGTTATGCCTTACCACCTGTTTGGATTTTTACTCGCCACCACTTCGATAAAAGGAAAATGATAAAAGGTGTTCCAGACTCTGCAGGACTTGGTTTCGTTAACCCTGTTAACGAAACCAAGTCCTGGTGTTAGAATATTTTCTCAGAATTTCCGTTGTTTAGCACAAAACAAGGTCTTATTAATCATGGACAACCATGAGACCTATTTATCTGTAGATGGATTGAATTGAACAGAAAATGGAATTGTCATTCTAATGCTGCCAACACATACATCAAATAAACTTCAACCATTAGAAAGAACTGTATTTTGGCCGTTTAAGCATTTTTACAATAGTAGTCTGGATTTATGGATATTATCACACCCTGGCCAAACTGTTAGTATTTATGTTATCCCACAAACTTGACTCCAAGCTTTGGATAGAGCTGCTACCCCTACAAATACAATATCTGGATTTAGATGCCCTGGTATCTGGCCTTTTGATAAAACTATATTTACGGATAAAGATTACTTATCATCTTATTTGACAGATTGACTAGAAACTGCTCAAATAGGTAGCCCTATAATATCTCATAACAGCATTGATCAATGTGCATCATTATCACTAATTGGTCAACTGCTAGCAATACCTCCGTTGGGTGACGAGGATAATGTCGAACTAATGCAAGTAACTACAACTTCTATTAGTACTCATATTGAAACACAACGGAGTTTCTCATCTATTAATGTTAGTCATAACATGATGCAATCAACTCTTTCTAATTTTCCGAGAACATCTTGTAAAAAGAATAAAAAAAACTCATAAACTTTTTTTGACTGAAAATTATTTAGTGATAAGGCAAACATTGTCTTCTTTTCACCCCGGTCATGTAGATTTTATTTATAGAAGACGACATTGTATTCTTTTTTTTTAATGAGGAAATAAAAAATAAATAAATAAAAAGATTTTCTTCAGAAACCAATAAAAAATCATTCACGGATTAAAAACATCTCAAAACTATAAAAATAAATCTTTTAAAAAAAGTATTATTATTGAAGTAAGTTAATTTTGTATGAAACAGGAATAAAAAAATATATTTAATAAAAAAGAAATTTAAAAATTAACTTTTTTTTCCAAAAACAACGGATGAAGCTTCTTCACGGTTAGGAAAGACATGATCCTATTAAATGTTTTATGTTTTACTTTTATATGGAAAAACGAGTACTCTATATTTGTTTTTAACGTTTATTTGTTTTGAATTTTTTTCTTTAAAACCAGTATATGAACAGTAAGATATAACAGTTTTTAAATTGAACTTATTGTGGAACAAAGATAAAATTATTTTTATTGCATATCGTTCACCCCATCTTTCGGATTAAATTAGATTTATCTAATTTTGAACCTTCTATTACTCTTTCTGTTTTTCAAACTGAATTAAAAAAATTCTCTCTATGAACAATATTTAAAAATGAATTAAAAATGTATGTAAAATGTATTTATTAAATTCATTTTAATAATTAAAATGCAATAACAAATACTAGTTATTAATTCATCAGCATAATATATATTTAAATGTAAATATATTTTATCTTTTTAAAATCTTCAGTTTATCTATATGTTATAAATAGATATCTTTACTTTTTAAGGTTTCGATGATATGATCCTTATGATCTTCTATTGGGAACCTAGCTTTAAATTGTTAGTGCGCTGAATTGTATATTTTTTTGTAAAAGTCTTTTATGTTATTATGTATCACGACTTAAATTATTATGTATCATGACAAACATTGTACACTAAAGAAGAAAGAAAAATGCTGGTCCGTGGTGCTCTGTGATTAGACCTTAGGACTATCTAAATAGTTAACAAATAATTAGTCTCTCATCTTAAATCTAACAACTCAATTGGTTCCTTAAGTTTTTATCCTTTTATTAATTTTTTAATTTACATTAAAGATCTCCTATATATTCTAACATCTAAGGTGATAATGTTCGCTGATGATACTTTCTTTTTTCCTAGTCTTTATAAGAAGCCAATACTATATGATTGTTTCAAGGGGGCATTTGAGCTTGAAAAAAATCTTACTACAGTTGACATTTGAGCTTGAAAAAAGTTTGTTACAATTGAAAAAAATTTGCTACAGTTGACATTTGCTAATATTGACTTTTGCTACAGTGAAAAAAATATTTTTTTTAAGTAATTGTTATTCCAATAGTCAAGGTCTTCCCATATTTCTAAATGGTAATATACTCAATGAGCCATCTATCCTTCGTCTTCTAGAATTAACACTTACTTTGATAATTCTAGAAGAATTATAGAATTAACAAAGTAAGTGTTAGTTTAGTTTTGCTATATGGCTTAGTTTTGATATATGGCAAATTAGTTTGATATATGGCTTCCAATCTTTCTTGGAAGCCATATATCAAACTTATTTTAAAATTAGCATATGCTAAAGTTGCATGACTTTATCGTGCTTGCTGCATTCTTACTCTGGATTCTATTCTTTATCTCTATAAATTTCTAATTTGTGGAATTTGAATGGAATACCGTTACCGTAACTGGAGCGGATCTTAAAATTATACTCTTTCTCTTAAACAAGGTGCAAAAATGCGTTGTAAGCAAAGTTGAACCTGCACTTGCATTCAGCGATGAACATTTGTCTCTTTTCTTTAAACTATGAACAAACTCTTTCTCTTTTCTGTAAATTTTACAATTGACGCTGCTCAAAAGAGCTCAAGTCTCTTGTGTCATCTACTAAATATCACTTCCGTGTTACTCGTCAATGAATTAAGTCTCATCGTTTTACGGTAACTGTTCCTAAGTGCTCCAAAATATCTTACTCGTCAAGATTTTTTTCCTCGAACATTAATCCTGTGGAATCCGTTCCCGATCTTGTTTTCTTGATTTATATAATTTGCTGTTCTTTAAGTCGTCTGTTATTCATTATCTTGCTTTTTAAACTTCATCTTTTCTTTTCCAGTAACTTTTGACTCTAATACTAGTTACTTACAGCAATGTTGAAAGTGAAGACGTTTAAAAAAAATTTATTAAACTATAATGGCTTGCAGGATTAATTATTAAAATTTAATTTAAGCAAATGTAGAACAAACTATTTTATTAGCGTCTAATGAAAGAAAAAGCAAAAGTAAAGAAATCTTTATTTAAAATCATTCAATATTCCGTGGTATTGTGGTAAATAAGGTAAAACAACTTAGCATTTTCAACAGTTTGAAAAAATCTAATGTTTGCTTTTTTCGCATGATTTTTTCGCATTTTGTTCACAAAAATAAAAATACGAAAACTTGAGTAAAATAAAATTTTATTTAGCTGAAATTTCAGGATATGTTTATTTTCTACAGATGCTCCAGTTTTTTTTTAAGAATTACTTTAAAAACAAGATTTTGGTTTTAAATTATGAAATTAAGTGTAAAGTAGATATTTTGTCAGTAAACTTAATATAAAATGATTTTCAATTAAAAATGTTTCAAACTCCTTGGTTGAATGGTATATAAGATAGGGATTTGCAATATATGGATAATAGTATATTAAACAACTTTTTTATCAAACGAAAGTATGCATGCAATATTAAACAATTTTTTCCCGGTGTATCACCTAAGAGATTCATAAAATTGACATATTATGAACCTCTTAGGTGTTTAAACTTTTTGATACAAACGTTTACTAAACGTTTATTTAACGTTTAGTAAACGTTCGTATCAAAAAGTTTAAAATATTGATTTGAATCAAACGTCTTATTTGGATCAACAATTTGCCGTTAAATATTGCAACCACATTCTGACCAGTTTAAAATAAATACTGACCAATTATAAACAGCTCTGTGTTTACTGAAGTTTACTGAAAAAAATTGAACATAGTTTTATGTAGCATTTTACCAAGAAAATAAATTGAAATTTTTTGATTGAAAAGTTTAAACTGAATTTGAATCATATATTGTGAATAGGATTAATAATGAATACTTTGAAGAAGTCAAGAATAATTCTTTTGTAAATGAATTGTAGGCAGTTTTACAGGTTGTTATATATAATATGCACAACTTTGAATGAGAGTATAACCGTTTTTTAAAACTGCTTTTACTAGCCCAATGCCAATGTTGTTTTTTTTTAACAAAAAGTTTTCACAATGCTTTCTCAACTCTATAACACCATAGAAAAAACTTGGATAGAGACCCTAACTCTAACCCTGACTAACAAGGTAAGCGCAACCACAAAAATGGTAGGGATTCAGTTTATTACTTCCTTCATTTTCTAGCAAACCACTCTTGCCTTAAGTTAAAAAAAACAAATAGACCTGGTAATACTATTGTATAATATTTTTAACATTTATGTTTCATTGAAATACTTTGATTTTTTTTTCGGTTTTACTGGTAAGTGAAAAAAGAAGACGTGAAACACAAGAGACATTTGAGACATCATAAAGTTATTAAATTTGTTTTCGGATTTAGTTTTTTCAAAAAAGTTATCTTCAATAATTAAAATTTTTTAATCAAAAGAATTAACTGATATGAAAAAACCTGGCCAAATGATCTGTGATAAAAACATTTTTTTGCCGGATGTTAAAACGACTAACAGTGTTACCTGATTTAACACATTTACAGTGCATTTTTATACACAAAAGTGTATAAAAGTAGTTTGGACAGTCTTATCTCATAAATTAACTCTTGTTGGCAATGTTAAATAGGAAAAAAAAAATTTAATGCTTATTCTGTTGATAAAAATCGGTTAGGTAATTAACAATAATTATTGTAGTGTTAAATCACCTATACGTATTCTATTTTATTTATTGATAAGGAAACCATATATCAAACCCGTTTTAAAATTAATCTGTAATAGAACATTCGCGTTACAGGATACAACTTGACTAACAGTGTTTCCTGATATAATACTTTTACAGTTTATTTTATTACAAAAAAGTGTATAAAAGTAGTTTGGATAGTTTTTCATCTTAAACTGAATCTTGTTGGCAAAGTTAAATATAAAAAAAAGTATTCAAAGCCTATTCTATTGATAAAAACTGGTTTGGTAACTAAAAATAACTTACATAGTCTTATGTCACTTATAAGTACTGTATTTTATTGATAAGCGATCATGCAAGAATAAAGATATATATAACTTTTAATAGAATTTATAACACTGGGCAACAAAAAATAACTTTTTTTAGATTCAATTAACAGCATTAGGTTTTTCCAGATTAAATTTTTGAGCTTATTAAGAAAATGGAATCGATTTTGATTCTTCGCGTCCAGACTCTTCCAAAAAATATTTTTTTATTTTAAATCAGTGTAAGCTATAAACTTCGCACACTTTCAATTTCAAACATTCTTTTTTTAAATTGCTTAAATGTAAGTTTATATTTATATTCCATTTACAGTAAAAAATTTAGATCCTTTTTGTATTTTATTGCAGGATGTCTTTAATCTGCAGATGATCTTGTAAAAATAGTTGAAACAGTTTCTATTACACTTGTGGTCATTATTTCTCTAAAAGACGGTAGAGAAAAATGAATTCAAAATTTTTTACTGCTTACGACTTCTACAATTTAAGATAAGAAATCATGGCAATAAATGGGCGCTTTATTATAGTTGCACCAACTGCTACATTTGTTTGACTAAATGGCTGGATGAAAAAGACCAACTGGCATGCCATTTGCCATTCCTATGATTTGGAAGGAGCCACGAGATCATCCCACCGACTCATATTTTTATTCAAAAAAATGAGGTGCATTCTCTAAAGACAAAGGAAAACATATAGTATCCAATTTGTGATTCAGGAAAGTTGCCAATACCTCATAGTGACAGTCTGCCTGTTCCAACTCCACCAAGTGTATTTAACCTCTTGTCCTCTCCAGATACACCAGACAAATAAAACAAAGAAAATGACGATGATGACTTTATGCCTGAAACATAATCAGCTCCTTATTTTGTTAACCAACTGGAGCTGAGCAATCTTATCTGAGATTTACATCTATCAAAACCGAAAGCTAAGGTTGTGGGTAACTCGACTACAAGAGTGGCACTTGTTAACACGTGACATTAGAGTGACCATTTACCGAAACAGACATGAAAGATACTCAATTTATTTCATCAAAAAAAATTGTATCACCTTTTGTACGAATACTGAAGGATTGTTAACTCTACTTGGATGTGCCTATTCCTCTAATTAATGACGTCTCTCTATCGACTCCTAAAAAAGGAAGTATTAATTCATAATGGAAATATCCATTCATTCCAATAGCTGCTGCAGTGGAACTGCAGCATGGGCGGTTGCAGGAGTTTTTGATGTTTCAGATAGGACACTTTTACTCATAGGGCAAACTCCGAAACTAAGTATGTTTATACCTATGCCAAATGAGGAGGCCTTGCAAAAATTTGGGATGGCTGAGGCCTATAAACAAAAAAGCCCCAAAATGCTTGAAACAATGTTCTCTCAAATCATTTCTGAGGCAGAGATTAAAGAAGGTGTAATTGATGGGCCCCTAATAAGAGAACTCCTAAAAGATAGGAAATTTGAGGAAACTCTAATACCAGCTGAACACAATGCTAGGCAGTCATTTAAAGCCGTGGTTCATAACTTCCTGGGAAACAACAGGATAGATGATTTCAAGAATCTGGTAGAAAGTATTGTGAAGCATAATTAAAAACTTGGTTGTCGAATGTCATTAAAGCTACATTTCTTAAAATCTCATATTGCCTTTTTCCCAAAAAATTTAGGCGCAGGTTTAGACGAGCATGGTGAAAAGTTTAACCAGGAGATTCGGACCATGGAGGAGAGGTATCAAAGCATACAGAATGAAGCTATGATAGAAAGAGACAATTAAGGGACTCATAAATTACAGTCAAAGCTCGCTCATAATTTTTAAACACTTCTAACCATATTTTATTCCTGTCATATTTTATATTTGTTTATACGAAAAAAAGCATTTACACTAAAAGTATTTTTCGAATATTCCTGAAAATTGGGACGTTTAAGATAAAAAGTAATGTTACTTTTGGATTCAAAATGCTCGAATTAACTAGAAAGACATAATTATACCAGCTGAAAAAAAAACTTAACCAGTGTAATGGATTGACTAAACTAAGCCTATACATTGTTTTAAAAAGTTCTAGCGTTTTGGGTTTCTTTACATACATTATAAAGCAATTTAAATGCAACTATTTCATTAGTATTGCTTTATTTCAAAACAAAAAATGAAAATAAATATTACTATAGTAGAATTTAGGTTGTGTAAAGTTTACTAATTTTTTCATGTTACACACAAAATCATTATCTAATGTCTTAAGTTCTTAAAATTAGAGTACTCATCTCTCCAAACAACGAATAAATTTATCCTAAAAAAATATTGTTAATAAACTTGTTTGAAATAACAAGTATTTACTTGCGCGAGATTTTATTTATCATAAATAAGTAATATTATTAAGTTAAGGAATTATTTTTTAAAGAGTAAGGTTTATAACACAAAAATTTCATGTCAATAAGTGATTTAGCGGATCCGGATTTAAATTTCTATACTTTTTTACTTTTATGTAAAAGTAGTATTTTTACTTTTATGTAAAAGTAGTATTTTTACTTATGTAAAAGTAGTATTTTTACTTATGTAAATTTACTTATGTAAAAGATACTTCGAATAAAGTGTTGAAATTTGCTTTGTTCATTTTAAATATAAACTTTAAAATATAAAGAGAGCTTAGTAAAGAATATAAGAATTTATTATATAAATATTTTTCGTTTATTTAACTAATATTTGGTATATATTTATGTAAGTAATAAAATGTTGTTACTTTCATATAGATACTCTACAATTTAGTTTCTTTTTTATATGGCATTTATAAGTGATAGTAAGTAATTCTTACCCCAAGTTACATTTGTTATTTCTAAGTTACGAATGAATCCAGAAATTGTAGGATACCATGGAGTTCTACCAATGTAAACTTTCATATTTTGAAATTGTACTGCTTTGGAATTCGTTTTATTATAAACTATATCATCGTTTATCTTTACTAGGTAAAAAAAAGTGTCTTGAACAAACAGCTGTTGAAATGTAAAGGTACTCCACGCATTAGTTGGAAGTGGTTTTCCCGAAAAACAAGAACCTACACCAGGAACGTTATTTAATGCTGCACAAATTAAAGGAGTTTGTTTTCCGTCATTTTTTATCCATACGCCCGGTGACCTGTCTCCATAGGTATTAAAAGAACCTCCAATAGTTAAGTGAATGATGGATGGCCATGTTGATGGAAAAGAACTTGGTCTTAATTCAAAGTATATAGTGTACTGTTTTCCAATATTTGATAAGATTGCAACTAGATTCAATTTTGTTGTGTCTACTTCTTCATTAACATAAAGGCCTATTAAAAAATAAAACTTCAATAATAAACTAATTTTACTTTTTTTTATTTAACAAAAGAGAGTGCAAAGAAACATAAAAAAATATAAAAGTTTCTAACTGGAAGTAGTGATCGACCGAAACCGAAATTTGAGCCGAAACCGAAAGTACCGAAATTTCGGTTCAGTGAAGCCGTAGCCATAACCGAAACCGAAATTTCGGCCGAAACCGAAATTTCGGAAATGAATATTTAAAATCCCTGAACCTTTTATGATCACCGAATTAAAGCAAAAAAAAACTATTTTACATATATCTAGCCAATCACCATGTAACATAGTTTGATAAAAACTCTAATATGTCAAGACATTTCAATAATTAAAGGTAATAATTGAAGTATTTTCTCTGCGAAATACATATTTTTTCATTTTTTCTGGCAAAATTTTCTTTCATTTGAAAGAATTTCTCCAGCAGTTAAAAACAACCTTTTAACTTCGGGAGATGTTGGTGGAGGTCTAAGGAATCTCTTTGCTACTTTTGCCAAACCAAACTTTGCTTTTTTTTTTTTTTTTTTTTTTTTTTTTTTTTTTTTTTATTTGTTTATTTCGCCGTTTAATAACTTTGACAATTTACAAGCTTTATAAATAAAATAAAAAAACTGGCGGGGCAAGTAGAAGACATTATTTTGTCTTATCACCGAGCCCCAATCGTACGTATTTACAATAGCCGGATAATATATTTATACTTTACAAACTATTTATTAAAAATTATAAATGTAAAAATAAATAACAATTAGTTTAAGAAATACTTCAAGAACAATATTCATGTTAAGAGTAATAATCAAGTAAACAAGAAAAACTGAAAGAAAAGTAAAAAACAAAAACAAAAAATAAATAAATTAATTAAAGAGCACGTATTTTCAAGAGCCACACTATATACGTATATTATACAAAGTATTTGTTGAAGAATATGAAAATAAAATTTTTAACAATATGTAATAAAGTAATATTTAAATAAAGAACAAAAAATTCAAAATAAAAGAGTACCTAATTTAAAAAAAAAACCGTTTTATGTGTGTATATTTCTAACCAATTTAATTAAAAGTAAAATAAATAACAACTCATTAATAGTTAAGTAAAGCTTTTAATGTTGTTTTCTAATATAAATCTATGAAACTTTTTTTTTTATTGTTATTTAGGTGCTCCAAGAAGACCTATAGGTCTTGTCACAAAGCACCGCGGAAGTGCATTTAACCAGGAAGTTTACGCCTCCTTCATTACCGTGACGCAAAAATATATGCGAAGCTCGTTTTGAGCCTGGTTCTCCTGCTTAAAAGGCAAGCGCTCTAACCACTGCGCTACGGTCGCACAAGAAACTTCAGACCTTCTCGGAAGTTTGAATCAATTTTTGAGATTTATAGGACTGCCGGTAGTTGTATTGCTTTTTCAGTTAAGAGATTTTTTAGAGTAAACCACTTCTTAAATGTGATGAAAGTCCGCTAAGTGATTGAAGTTTTGGATTGTGCGATCCACAAGATATTTTCAAGTTGCAAGTTCCGTATTTGAAATCACTAACGGTCACGATAAAACGATTCCATAAACCAGTTTTTTATCGATTATTTTTCATTGTAAAATTTAGCACTGAGAAGTTTTTGATGAAACTATTGGTTTGGGTTGCTTTACTTAAATGTTAATTCATTTTAAGAATGATTTGAGAATAGTAACTTAAAACTATTATGTAACGTGATTTCAATTAAAATTTTCACAATTGTTATAATTAAAAATTGATTTACTAACAAACGATTCCAATTAGGAAACTGTCATGATCCCACTCTATATTAAAGCTTAAAAAAAATCTTTTAAAAGTTTCGCCTCATTTCGGTTGCGGTTTGAACCGAAATTTCGGCTGAAACAGGAAAAGTATTTTTAATATTTTCTTCACTTTAAAAGTTAAGAATTAAAAAAAATTCGAAAAAATCTAATTTATGCAACTACCTGTTTCTAAGTTATTAACTAAATTAAAACTTTCATATTTTATCATTTTTCTTAGTCACATTTTTTGTGCAGTACGAAGTACTTTTGCATTATACAAAGACTCATAAAGTAAAATCATTCATCTCAATGACCCAACAGATTTACGACGATAATATTTTTAAACAACTAAATTGATATAAAACGCTGCATTTGTTAAGAGTATTATCGTAACGGAGAATGAGCGGAAAAATACGAACTACTTATAATGAATGTAATCCTAAATATGGTTTGTTAAAAGAAAAGATTTTTACTATTATATTGATATTTAAAGTAAATTTAAAAGTAAATTTTAATGTCAGATTATCGTTTTTTAATTTTTGAAAGTATAAATTATTTTAATTTATATAAGCAAATCCTTTTGATATATATGTCGACACATTCGATTCTTATAGCTATATTAACCAATCTTACCGTATTGCTCATTTTGCTTTATTCAATTTGTTATACAAAACTTTGAACATTAACTGGTTAGTCCAATTGAATTTGGAACAAATATTTATGGAAAAGTATAAGTGTATAATAAATATGCGTAGAAGGTTTAATATCACCAAAGGTTTAAATTTGTTTATTGTACTAACACCAGTGACACATATCTGTTAATAACATAAAAACGTTAGAACTGATGGGTCCACATTCGTCCAGCATGTTGTGCCTTTTGGGAAACATTCACTAACTTTTTTAAAAAATTGTCATTGTGTTTTTTAGTTAGCTTTGTAATTAAAAGAAGAAGAAGAAGACAAAAAATTAAATGAAAATGAGATTATTAAACAAGTTCAAGTATGATGAGATAATGTAATGTATGATGTCCAAGTATGATGAGATAATGAAAATGAATTATAAAATAACGTATGATGAAAAAATGAAGTAATGTATGATGAAAAAATGAAATAATGTATGATGTTCAATTATGAAGAGAAAATGTTTGAGTTTAAGTATGATGAGATAGTGAATATGAATTATAAAATAATGTATAATGAAAAAATGTATGATGTTTAAGTATGATGAGATAATGTATGAATTTAAGTATGATGAGATAATGAAAACGAATATTGAAATAATGTACGATGAAAAAATGAAACAATGTTTATTTAGTTGTATTTATTTCTCCCAGTTTTTAATTTCTCTTTTCTCCTTATGTTCATTCTGTTTACATTTAAATGTTAAACTCCAGTCTCTTAATCATACCTTTTTTTGGCAAATATTGTAATTTTGTTAGAATTTTAGTATTTAATACATTTTTACAAATTTCTAAAACAAGATTTAAAATTTTTAATATTAATAACATTTTCATTTTATTTTCAACTTCATCCAAATATAATTTTAATAATTAGGCACAAATAGTACCACCAAATTGCTTTATCTCAATATAAAATGTTTTAAAGAATAATATTACTTTTTTATCCATAGCTACATTTTCTATCATTTAATTGCAATACTTTTTAATGATAGATTTTTTTTAAAGTTATTTAAAAATACTTAACAAAGTGCTCGATCCACACTTACAACTAACTTTAGTCAACAATTAAAAAATTCAATTACTCGATTTTATATAGAGGTCTGTAAAACATAGTTCTGTAGAGCATACTATTCTTCAACTAACACGTTCCATTAATGAATCTTTAAAATATCTAAAATTTACACTAGGCGTTTGCATTGACTTGTGAAAAGCTTTTGACACCGTTGATCATAATAATTTGCTTAAAAACTTAAATGCTATATGATGGCAAATAAAATTCTGCTAGTTAAACGAAAACAAACTGTAAGAGATTATTGGAAATGTGGATCGCTACTCACACACTAAATTTCAGTTTAATAAATTAAAACTACTCAACTTATTTTAGCTTAACATTTATCAAATCCTTATGGTTATGTTTAAAATCAATAATAAAATAGTATTCATCTTGTTTAACTCCTTTTCTAAAAAATTAAACCATTTATACCCAAGACGATTTTCAAATAACAATTATTCAACCAAAAACAAATTACCCTGTTACTAAGTTCTCGATCGAAATCAGAGGACCTAAATTAAGGAACACGCTAATAAACAATGAGTTAAAAATTATTTTTTTCTTTGATCATTTAAAAAAAACTTGAACAAAAATTTTTTTTATGAAATTTCTCAAAAATTAGACTTCTTCTGGAGCTTTTAAATAGGAGGATTCACTCGTTTTTTACACTTTTTTTTTGTTTTCATAATTACATCCTTGATCATAATTACATTCTTGATCTAGAAATATATACAATTGTACCAGTAATATGTTTTATATATTATATGATTAAAAATGTGTTAAAATAAGTGTTTAGGAAAGTGAATACCTATATATTTTTTATTTTTCATACTCAATTTTTATTCTATAAGTTGTGTTTTGTATAATAGTATCTCTAAAATATTTATTTCTTATATACCTTAATCAATTTTTATAATATAATTCTGTGTTTTCCATAAAAGTGTTTCTAATAAAGTTTAAGAAAACTATTCATTATAATACAAAAAGATTGTTTATGTTTTAGCTTCAACCTTTCGGTCTTTTGCTGTTGGTGTTGCATCTTATTTTTATTTATTTGAAATTTTAAATCTTAATGAATAAGAGTTAAAAATAATAATAATAATGACAATAATAATAAAATTAAATTCCTTTTATGATTATATTTAAATACATACTACTGCGATCAAAAAGTAAGGTGAATTTTTTTATAAAATGAAAAATCTTTATTTATTCTTCCAAATCTGTATCGTCCCCCTCAAAATAATCCCCCCCGGCCCCAATGCACTTTTGCCAACGTTTTTTCCAGTCTTCGAAGCATGCCGAAAAGTCCTCGGTAGGGATAGCCTTCAATGCGTGTGCCGATTCACGTTGGATCTCTTCAATGGACTCAAAACGATTTCCCCGAGTGGTCTCTTGAGCTTTGGGAACAGCCAGAAGTCACACGTTGCTAAGTCGGGCGAATACGGTGGATGTGGAGCAACATGGGTAGAGTTTTTGGCGAAAAACTCACGAAGAACCAGTGCTGTGTGCGAAGACGCATTATCGTGGTGCAAAATCCAAGAGTTATTGGCCCAAAATTCCGGTCTCTTTTTGCAAATAGCTTCACGCAAACGTCGCATAACGCTTAAATAAAATTCCTTGTTGACAGTTTGGCCAGTTGGAAGGAATTCGTAGTGCACGACACCACAATAATTAAAGAAAACAGTCAACATGACCTTGATTTTTTAGCGACTTTGACGTGGTTGCTTCGGTTTCGGCTCGCCTTTTTCACGGTATTTACTCGATTGGTCGGTTGTTTCAGGGTCGTATGCGTAGACCCAAGTCTCATCGCCAGTAATAATTTGTTTGTAGACGTCTTGATAGTCAGAAAGCATTGCTTCACACGTTTTAACGCGACGCTCTTTTTCAAAGAAATTGAGAAATTTCGGCACAAAACGTGATTTGAGTCTTCTGAGGCCCAAATGATCCTTCAAAATCGCTTGCACCGACCCAAATGATATTCCAACCATGTCAACAAGGTCTCGAATGGTTAACCGACGATTTGCAAGCACCAATTCTTTGATTTTGATGATGTGGCGATCATCAATCGAAGTCGATGGTCGTCCGGAGCGTTCCAAGTCATCAACACGTTCTCGGCCTTCCTTGAAGTCTTTGTACCACTTGTAAACATTTTTTTGAGACATAGTCTCTTCACCGAAGGCCTTTTGCAAAATTCGATACGTTTCATCAGCAGAAATATCATTCCGCAAACAAAATTTAATAGCACTTCTTTGTTCTACAAAATTAGACATCGTAAAAATCGCCGAATGCACTTTTGGTACTTCAGAAACAAGCGTAAACAAAAAAAATAATTATGAGTTTGACATGTAATTTGGCGCAAATGTTAATGACATTCCTACTAACTTAAAAATAAAAAAGATTGGACGATTTGAATAAGGCGGGAAGTTTAAATTAAAAATTCACCTCACTTTTTGATCACAGTAGTATATAATTTTCTCAAACAACAAAAATAACGAATTCTCCACAGTGCTTTGAGAAAAGACGTCTAGTCCTTCTTGGAGCATCTTAACAACTACAAAAAAAATGTCACCATATCTAATTGTGGATTGTTGTGAGGATTTTATAAATTAAGTAGAAACTTTAAATTATTAGCTTATTCTTCTGTAGACATAAAAAGACGTTTTTTTGTATTTTTATAAACAATTACGATTTTAAATAAAATGGATCTTTGCTACAACGATTTTGTTGATTATCAGTAAAATCCATTCATCAATCGTTTTTTGGTATTTAGCAGATATTTCTGTTTTCAAAATATTTATTAACATCTGATTTGCAAGTAAATGAGCTTCCTTGAAATTTTAAGCAAGCTAAGATATAATATCTCCTGGACGCCTAACGAAAAGCTCACAGTTCTTTTGGTAACTCGCTCTGTCTTAGTTGTTTCCGTCACTGGTTCCAAATGTATTATATATTTTTAATTTTTTTAATAATGAGACACATTTCTTGAAATACTTCTAAACTAACTAAATTTTGATTTTACAATGGTTTGAGTATTTAAGTATATTACCACAAGAAAATATTGTTATCGACGATATTTCCGAAGCCGATTGCAATGAGTGCTAACGCTTAAGTTTAATCTTATTTAAAATTGTTTTATAAATTACATTGGAAACGTAATACATCAGTTATTCCAAATATCCAATATATGTGCAACAAACTTTAATTTTATATATTATAGTTACAATATAAACGTGAAGTTTACTGTAAGCATACAAGTAAAGTTTAGTGTATACATGAAAGAAAGATTAATTGTAAACATTAAAATAAAATTTATAGTAAACATAGTATTGAAGTTTGTTATAACAATAAAAGTGAGATTTATTGTAAACATAAAATTGAAGTTCTGATCTGACAACGGAAGATTATACCTATACCTAGTATTTAAACAATGGGTATAATAAGTTAACTCGATAAATTATTTCAATAGCACTCTAGGTATTAACCTATATTTCCCAATAAACAATATGGAGATATTTATACAAAATTACTAAGTTTATTAAAATTTAATCTAATTTCCTTACTAAATACATCTGCAGTTGTATTGCTTACCATCCAAGCTATGGAAATCTTAAAGTAAAAAAATTAGCTTTAATAATTTTTAATAATTTAGAAATAGTTGTTCAAAATAATATTAAATAGTAAAATGTACGGATATATAAATATATAGGTATATATATATATATATGTATATATATATAAATATATATATATATATATATATATATATATATAATATATATATATATATATATATATATATATATATATATATATATATATATATATATATATATATATATATATATATATATATATATATATATATATATATTAGGGCGCAAAGATGTGCAAAAGCCTTCAATGTTTGCTAGGTCCCTAATATTGTTATAAAGAATTTTTTTTTTTTAATATATCATGTTAGGTATCAAAAGAAGCAAAACTTTATAAAAAAGTTCCTTTTTTAAAAAGCTATAAATAAAAAAAACGTACTTAAGTTTTTAATTTTTGTTGAATACTATAGTTTTTAAAGTATAAAATATAAACAAACATTCTTTATGAAAAGTGCTGGGAATGTCAATCACTGAAAGTTTTTTTGTTAACGCGTTGTACAAATCATAGACAACTTTTAGTATTAAATTTGAAACCAAAAAATAAAAAATAACGGTTCATTTTAGGTATTTGAGAATACCTCTCCTACGTAAAAACAGGAAATATTACACTGTTACTACCACAAAACTAGGAACGTCACAATTTTTTTTGTTTTAAAGTCATAAAATGGCAATTTTAGTAACTATATTCGTTTAAAATGTTTTGAAATTGTAAGTTTGCAGGATCGACACACATTTTAGACTAGTTTAGTCAAGTAACTTCTTAACACCAGCACGTGCTATGTTGGCATTGATGATATCTCTAAAAAAGTAAAACAAAAAAGACCTAGAATAAAAAACAAAGTGGGCAATTTACATTACTATTCATATCAAAACAGTCAATTATTTGAAAAAAATTCTTATTTGTTATAAAGCGTTTCTTTCCATTTTAAATATTAGCAAATCTAGATTTAAAATAGTTAAGAAGATCCTAACAACGACTGATTAGTAGGTGTCAGATATTATAAAAAAGTGCTTTTAGTTTTTTAGAATGCCACTTTTTAGGATAGGCAAAGGGTTAAATATAAAATTAATTATAAAAAGTAAACACTAATAAAAAAAAATTTATTAGTAAGCTTTGAATTTTCTAATTTATAACAACTAACAAGTAATTGCTAATAACAAAATGCTTTTGAATATTTAAAAACTTTAAAATAGGTATGTATATACATAAAATTAGATTTGCTAAAACAAGTTAAGGTTTTTACAAATAAAATTTTCATAATGGAAAAGCAAAAATATAGATAATTTGAATCGCAATAAATGAAGAAGTAAATTAAGGAGTAATTAAGGAGTTATTATGAAGTAAGTAAGGTGATATAGAAATCATTAGTTACCTAAAATTGAGAAAGTTATATTGAAAAAACGTTAGATTTCTGAGCATTTTTCGGGAAAATAAAATAAAATGGCATCACCTTATAGAACACGTGTCAAAAAAGATAAGTTAAGCACCTTTCTAATCAAATATCTTAATAAACTATGACCAAGAAGGTCTAAAGTGTAAAAAAATCCAAAAATTTAGTAACATATTCTCTATTTGTTTCTCTATTTTCAGTAAACATTTTTGGAAACGATTATTAATTTTCTTTTTTTTGGAAAAGATTGTAAGATGAATTAAAGAAATCTTTGTTATACTTGTGATTAATAGAGAACATGTTAGCCATAAACCATTTAGAAATTTTTTCTAATTTATGATTCATTTTTACGCACAGATAATTTATAAATTTCAAGGAGATAAAATAAGTTTCTATTGTTATCAAGCATTATGGTTGAAACTTTTTGACGGTATGCAAAGATTGTTTACATAGACTAAAAAAAGCTACAAAGTTAATCTGTTATATTTAGAATATCAAAAATCTATTAAAGTTTAAGCGTAGAAAATATTTACTGGCTTAGCCCCATCATGGTTAATTAAAAGTTTTAGCCGGGTTAACAAAATTAAGTCAGTGAGAGTTAGCAGAAGAATAGCTTTTCCAAACTTCAAAAGTTACGCTCTAGGAAATTAGGCCACTAATAAAATAGCAACTAAATTTTGTTGATTAAAAAATTCAGATTTGCCTTTGGGCGCACAAAAGTTCAAGGACCAGTGAACAAAAATTTGCATTCACAATTATATTTAACAGAAAGGTTAATGTGGATATCTTTTAAGGAAACTTAATTCTCTCAACGCTTATAAACAGAATATTCACCAAGTTTTGCTATTTATGCTTAAAACAAATCATGTTCATATATCTCCTAATATATTTCATCCTTTTTAGGAGAAAATTCTTAAGAATACCCCACACAGTTTTTAAATGATAAATATGTTGCATCAAGGTCTTACTTATTACCATTTCTTTAAAAAAAAAAAAAATTTTTTAATATATTTATGAATAAAACTGTTTTAAAATACACTACGGAATAATTTACAAAAAAATCTAAACGGAAATTAAAAAAAGTGTTCAATTTTAGATATTTCTTTTAAGATTTGTGGACAAAGTTAATAAACTGGAAATCACAACTCACTTATTTTGTCTTGATTTTATTTATTTCATGAGGTAATTAAAATCTTATATTATTGTTTCTTTATATCTTATTTATTCAACATTTTTTGTGTGCATTTTTTATATCTGTATTTAATAGTACTGTTTTTCTGTTTTTTGTTTTATTTTGTAGTATTAACTCAACTGTAATATTACTACTAAAATATAAACGGAAATTAGTGTTACAATGATGTATAAAGTATATTAGGTGACTAACTTCAATTTGAAAAGTGAATCCGCCTTTGCGCTAATGTAAGTATGCTATGTTTTTAAAGTCTATATAAAAATCTGTTAAATGTAAACATTAAAAAACTTACCAAAAGAGTAGTGTTTAAGTCTATTTTCATTTTTAACTTTAACTTCGTTAATCAATTTAACAATATTATTTTTAATTAAAAGCTTCAAAGTAGAAGGAAAAATAAAATTTTAAAAATAAAAAACTTTGGCTTTTAGTGACGCACTAGGCTTTAGCGCCAAAAATTTTCATTATTTATTATCTGTTTTATTAATATTTAATATATTTAACTTTCAAATAATTGCAAACAAGAGTATTGCCAAATAGAAACATGTCACATCTTTCTAACCTATTTTCTTAAAGTAAATATATATTAGGATTATTAATTTTTAAATAAAAGGTAATACCGCAATGACTTGAAAATTATTTTTGCGTTATACTTTATTCACAAATTTAAATGGATTCAACCTTAAATTGACAAAATCAAAAAAAAAAACAGATTGAGTTTTGATTTTAAAGCAATTTTTTATTCCGGTGATACTACTAATGTCACATATTACAGATTAATCTTTATTTTTACAAAACCGATTAGGTATTTAACCAAACACTTCTTCATTATTTAGTTAAGTAGCGAACAGGTTTTAAAACCATAGTTAATTAATTATTACCAAAATAATGCAAACGTTGCATTATGCAACCACGTTTAATTATGAAACCAACGTAAGTAAAATAAGTCTATTGCTTTGTAAACAAAAACATGCATGAAGAAGTTATAGAAATGTTGTTTTTTACACTGTGAATTTAATTTCAATAAACTTAAAATACTTAACGTTTTTTGACTTAATCAAATTGTTGTTTTTATTATCATAAATAATAAAAAAAAATAGCACCCATATTTTTTAACTTAATCAAGTAGGTATATTAGACAAGCTGGAGGAAGAACTTAGCCGAAAATTGTTCAAATCGTGGTGCAGTCGTATTAGTATAATTATTCCAGCGGTAAGTCAAAATGGCGCATTAGCGTTGAAAAAAAGAATCAAATTTTAAAACGTTGTTTGTAACCCGATAAAGTTGTAATCAAAAAGGATTACTCTCTTAAAAGTTGACTAGATACATTTTTAACAACTCTTCGAACTATCAAGAAGTAATCTTAACGAAAATTACGACCTTAGTAAGGAAGTCGTTTTTTGAATACTTCAATACTATGTATAAATATCAAAGTTTCAGATAATTCTTACTACTTGTTTGAACCTTATCTTTTGGTTCCCCGTTTAGCAATAGATTTGTTAGGTTCTTGAAGAACGCTTTTTTGGAAAACAAAATAATAATTTCAGCAATAAAATAACTTTGCTAGCAATCAAAATGCAATCTTTCAGTAGAATAATTTAAAAAAAAAAAGAAAAAGATAATCATGAAAGTTATCAATCATAAAAAAATCATTGTATTAAATAAATCATTTAAATGATTTATTTAATACAAAACGTTTTAAATTGTTTATAAAAGAGATTTTTAAAATCTAGTTTATCGAAGCCCATTTTTAGTAAATGCCGTTTTGATTCAGCCTTAAAACTTTCCAAACGGTTTAAAACGAAGTCTTGCTTTTTATTAAAAATCTGAAAAAAAAATTCCATCATGTTTTTAATGCTTCAAGCTGACGTTAGAGAGGTTCGCAATGTGCATTCCTGTGTGCCCTAAATATTATCATGCAAGTATGCTTTTGTTTGCTATAATTTTTTTGAGTTTAGTGTAATTAGTGCTATCCCAGACAACGTTGCAGTAACAAAGATAGCGTGTATGAACGAAAAATATAAACTTTTCAAAGATTAATTATTTGGAAACGGTTTTGTTCGATATAACATGGAAATAATTTTCGAGATCTTACTTTTGATATACTTAATATGGAATTTCCATGACAATTTTTCATCTAAAAGCACAACTAGAAAGTTTATAGTTAATTATCTTTTAACTATTATGTTATTGATTAAATGTTATAAAAATTATTGTTATTAAAATTATGTTATTAATTGGGCAAATTTTAAGGAATATTTACGCCTTTACTTGGTTTATGGAATAGGATAAACTTTGTTTTATCTACATTTTCGGTTACTTATAAACTACTCGTTGATCTTATTTAATTCTTCGTTAAAAGTTTTAACAAGAATAATAATAATATCTTTTTGAGAATAAAATAACTTAGTGTCATCTGCAAATAAGACAATGTTTAGTATTTGTGAGGCTAAATGTAAGTCATTTATATAAATTAGCATAATATAATATAATATAATAGAATAGAAAGCTTTACTGGTTCGAAAACCACGAGTGAAATTAATAGTAATTAATTTTAGTTTGACAGCATTTACATTGTTAACTTATTCCAGAAAAATAAATTAAAATATAAATAAAAATCCTATAGCTCTAGATATTTATCAACGCAAGTTTTCAATAAGTTCAAGCTTCCACTTTCAATGATAAAATCTGGTAGTTTGTTCCACATTGATAAGACTCTTTAAGTAAAAAATTGATGAAGAATATTGCAGTTTTTAACGATTTCTCTTCTGACGATTGAAGTTATGGCTCCTTGGGTATGAGGCAAAAAAATTACAATCTAGTTCTACAATATTTATTTTTTTAAATAGTTTGTACATTTGAATTAGCTCTTTTACATTTTTTTTCCAAAAAGTCTAGGTAAAAAATAAAAGCCTCTAAATAAACAGAATATAATTTTTTTCAGCAATAATCATTTATGTAACGATTTATGGAAGTTTTAAAATATTTTGGTACAAAAAGAATTTCCCTTCAGTTTTGGGGAATAACCTAGCTCTTTTTTTATAAATTTTCTCATCAAAAATATTACCTTCCTCCTAGAATTGCCTTATTAAAAACTTTACTTAACTTTTAAACATTTTAAAAAAATAGGGTGCCAGTAAATATTTCAACATCAAAACTAAATGGAAAAATAGAAAATAAAGAAATAATTTTAAATATATTATGTTGCTTAAAACTTTCAATACATAAAATTATAAAAAACAAATAAAGACAATATAATATATTTAAATGATACAAGAATCAAGTTAATGATATAGTTTATATATATAATATCTTGAAGGCAAAAGTTAACATAAATATGGTTCTTGTTTTATTGTCAATTGCGGCAAAAGCGGTTAAGGTAAGAATTTCAAATTACCATTCTGGTACACCCCTACTTATTATCTCAACGCATAACGCAATCTGTATGGTGTACATTGAGGTTGTTACGTTAAATAAAATCAATAGAATTGTGGATATAAACACTTCAGCCACCACCTGCGCAAATATTGTGCATTTGATGAACTGATAGGTTTTTTAGCTAACTTTCTATGAAACAAGTTATTTTAAATTAGCAGTAAGCAGCCTTATTGGCTTATGAATAATCAAATCAATAATGACAATATGACTTGATATATGGATGGTGTTAAGGCCAAGTAGACTAACCTCATTTTTTTAAGTTGTTTACAGTTTATTTAGTTAGGTACTATATTCAATAAAAAAACAATAGTAGTAATAGTAATAATTTTTAACAATAATCTTTGTAGTTGACGAGTTAGCTCACTTGGTTATAAATAAAACATAGTCTTAATAATGCAGAATAGGGTGTCTTAAACATTTTTTTCTTTCGAAAATCAAAATGTGGAAAAACTTCAATCGTTATCGTTATGTATTAGTAGCTTAGAGTAAAAATTTCAGCCTCCTAAATCAACTCTAAGGTAAAGTAGGTGGTTTTGGACAATTTCTATATAATATAATTTTTCTTGAATATTATATTTTAAAGTTCCGAATATAGATATATAGTTTTCAATTTAAAACACTCACAAAACACTGGTTTTGATTTAAAATATATCTAATAGAATAAGGAAGATACAGATTTTGTGTGACAATTTTATTTCAAATAATAATTCTAAATTGAGTTGAAAAGCAACAAAAACGTAATAACAGTTGTGATACTTATTAGATGTTTGCAAGTACTTCTTTGTAACATTTTTGGATACTCGTTGTCTGTTTTTATAGACAACCTAGAAAATAACAAATAAAATTAAAAAAGCAGGTTATCTTGTAAAATAATTAAATAATCCAAACAGTAAAAACTCCTAGTATTTGAAATTATTAGTTTATTTTATTAAATAAAATGATATGGAAATACTTTTAAAATATTTGCAGACATTATTGTATAGCATGCGCGTACATTGAGTGGGGTAAGTGGTTCTTAGGTGTGAATTGTTAAATGCAATTGAGTTCCTTTTTTTGTTATTAAAAATGAGCATGATATTTAAATGCTATTCTAAATTGCCTAATTATTTAAAAACGACCTCCCTAATTTACATTGGTTATTGTACGCTTCAATTTTTTTTTTTTAAAAAAAAAAGCGCAAAAACATACCTAGGGCTCATCCATCAACTGCTTAGGTCCTAAACAAAATATTTTTTGATCACCTTTCTCGAGACTTACTCTGTTGTTTAACTCAATATCATTAAAACCACCTTTGTATACTGATTATTTGACAAATCTACACGTTTCTTTAGCATCCTGGAAAACATCCAATATGTTTCATGATTTCGGTGAACAGCATATAGATCCCTGGTTAATGCATTGTATCCAATTATTGTATTAATTCGAACATCTAAAGCTATCATTTAAAAATATGAATAAATTTTCCCAAATAAATTGTTGATATAAACGCTTTAGTTTTTAAATAGAATATAAAGTTTGTTTAAAAAAACAAAGGTTATCTTGAAACAAAGTTAATTAGAGGCCAATCAAGCTCAGCAATTTGCACACTGAAAATCAAAAAAGTTTTTGCATATATTTTTTGTTTTTTGTATAACTTAAAAGGGTTGTCCCATTTTTTTTTTTAAATGCGACGTGCTTGATTTTACACCAACTTTTTTTTAATTTTTGGGTTATCAAATCCAATATATTGCTTTGCTATTTATATCCACTTTCTTTAGCTTTAGCAGTAAATATCAAACATTCATTTTAAGTAGGTTTAATAAAGCAATAAGACTAAAACCATATCAATGATTTTAATTGATTGCAAATAAATATCAATATAAATATATTTAAATTTGCTCAGAAAGCAGGTTTGTTGGAACAATTTTTCGATGCACTCCTTCAAAGCTACAATAAAAACTAATTAGAGTTCATTAAAATCATCTCCCGAAATATATACAATTTTGTCATAGCTTCACAAATAAAAAAGCGTTTCACCTCAACTGTTATAATATCATCAAAAAAGCATCATATCTTTAACTAAAAACAACTGGCTTAACTGGTTTATTAACACCTTAACTCTATTACTATATTCACTCTAAAAAAAAATTAAAAATTTTTTACTCAGGGTAGAATATGTGATATACCTTTAGTCAGGTATAATTTTCTACCTTCTGAGGTAGAAAACTATATGTCTAAGGTAGACAACTGTACAACAAATGTGAATTTTTGATATATTTTTATACCTTAAAAGATAAAAAACTATACCTTATTAAGAGTATATCACATAAAGCACCCTAAATAAGAAATTTTTATCTTTTTTAGAGTGTACTTTAACATTTTATTCTTGAAGACATATTTTATCTTTTACTCTTAGTTTCTCTGCATTCCGATAACTTGTTAGACTATATTAAGGTGCTCACAGAAGTTTTTACAATATTATCACAGAGCACTGCGGTGAAGAGCATTTACCTAGAAAGGTTTTGCCTCTTTCCATCCAATGTCGCTTATTGGGCTAGAGCCGGCGTTGAACCTCCCACCTCTTGCGTCTGAGCGAGAACTAAGAAATAATCTCAGAATTAAGATAAACTTAATAATAAATTTTATGAAATAAAAATTATTTTCTTATTTTTGGTCAGTCAAGTGTAAATCAGCTTAACCCTCTAGTTGCATTAGATTATTTTCTATAAACGTATAAAATGATCCTGGCCAAAAATAAGAAATTCTTTCTGCTGTTATATTTCCTATTTCATTAGTTTCATTGTAAGTTGTTGTTTGATTGCAATACTTCATAAAATCATTTATGTTGAAAGCTGTCTCAAAATTTGATTTCTTTATACAGTTGCTATTGGATTTGCTTTTTTCCACAGAATAAAGTAATAAATAGTTTATGTGGAGAGATCAAAGTCGTCGAACATTAGGAAGGTCATTGCAACCACATTTGTTTTGAATAATGAAAACAAAATTCTCAATGCAGTCCTAATTAAAACGAGAAATACAAACAAACTAAAAACCTTCAGATATTAACTCTCAACTTAAAGTTAAAACTCTATTAATTATGACACTTAATTCTTAGTGACTTACTTGTTTAACATCTAACACTGCAAAATTTCTTAATTAAATAATTTAACTCTTCCAACTGCTCCTTTAAAACTTAGAGCCCAACGAGCTGGTTATCTGCTTATAATTTAAATAAATTCAATATATCAAGTAAAGTATTTAACTATTTTGCTGTTGGTAGTACACTCAGAGAAGGTAAACTTGTACTTTAAAAGCAATATAATATAGAATCATTGATAACTAAAAACTTTTTTAGTTATCAATATTTTTAAAAAGACCCTATTGCTTAAAACTTGAGTGGTTGTTAAATTATTAAGAAAATAAGCTCTTGGTTTTTGTCAAGCCCCCATAATTACAAAAGCCTGAATTAAAAGTATTCCATTTTTTATACCATAAAATCTGTCAAAATTTCTTTCATATTCTAAATGCTGTTTTAATGGAATCTCATCCGTAACAAGAATAATATTACGATTAAGTGGACTAATTGCAGTAGCACCTAACTTTAATAAAGAAAATATTCGAGTACAAAATCCTTTTTAAAAATCTGATAATGCCCAGGGCAAAAATAGCAATAAACAGGTTTAACTTGGTAAACAGAAAATTTTTTGTAGAATATTTAAAATTTGATGACTATGAAACAGAATTTGCAAAACCAAAACATTTTCGCAAACTAGCCAGCGCTTTTCTTCATTAACTTGTTTACTTATTTCACATTGACTTAAAAAAAAAATAACTTGCAGTGATGATAAGAATATCCTTGATAAATAAATAACCATCGCATGATTTTTGTATTTGTATTTGAAATTTTGAACTTGTTTACGTATTTTAGAACTTTTGCGTCGCAATTTTATTAGTAACCTTTGAAATTTGTTAGAATTTATTTTGTTAAAAAATACTTTGTTCTCTAACAGGTCAGCTTTAGTTTGTATGCAGCTGTTATTTTATGCTTTATATTCAAATATATAATATATATATATATATATATATATATATATATATATATATATATATATATATATATATATATATATATATATAAATATATATATATATATATATATATATATATATATATATATATATATATATATATATGTATATATATATATATATATATATATATATATATATATATATATATATATATATATATATATATATATATATATATATATATATACATACATATACAAGTAATATTATATGTATTTTAAAAATTAGTGCTAAATGAAAGCAGAGAAATAATAAATTTGTACAAAATAACTTAACAAAAATTTTTTATTAAACACTGTGTTTTATCAATAAAGACTCATTCAAAATCTAATGAGCTTTATTGATGAAACACAGTGTAAAATGAAAAAGATTAATAAGTGATTTTCTAATAGTTTATTAGTTGAAACTCTTATACTTCATACTTACTTATTACTATTATAAAAGATTACGTTAACAATTAAGCGAAAACTGTTATGAAGAACTATAATGTTTTCAACAAAATCAATATAAACAGTTTTTTCAATTGTTTTCATATACTAAGAGGCTATAAAATAAACTTTTAAACAGTCCTACTGCTTGTCTAATTAACCGATCTAAGATTGAAGTTGGTATCAGTCAAAAATTGTTTTAGCGGACCTATAGAGGCATTTTGAGCGGTTCATTGGAGTTTTACTTATCGATTACTTAGTCTACCATTAGTGGCAGCCACCATAAGTGGTCAACCGATAACTTAGTATGTGATATAGTGATTATTTATCAGCTAGCCACTTTTTGCGGCTACACTTTTTCCACTAGTGGTTCACTAAGTAACCAACAAAAAAAATTACTGCAGTCCGCCCAAAATGCTTATAGAACGTTTGCTGGGTAAAATAAATTTACATATTTTATCCAACATTATTTACAACACACTTTTTTAAAAACAATATAAATAAATACAATACAAGAACAGCAGGCAACTTTAAGATAACCTTTTGAAACAACAAGACTCTCAAAATTCTCAGTGACATATCGTGGTCCCTATTTATTTAACAAACTAGTTTCCAGAAACGAATCACTATTAAACTTAAACAATGAACACTCTCTGAAAAAAAAGCTAAAATATTTAATAATCAAATTAAACAACCGTAAAGAATTTTTTTAAATTTGAATAAATAAATAAATGTAACTTAACTTTTAATACAAATCGATAATAAAAATAATATTAATAACAAGGTATATATGTAACACGTATATATGTACCACGTATGCAACTGGTTTTTTATGTGTATTACACGTCTAAGAAATAGGTACTCCATGACAAGACTGACTTAAGTCTTCTGCGAGCTTCCTATGACTACAAATAAGTATTTCTTTTTATCAATCTTACACAAATTTTGTTTTTATCTTATTTATAAACTAACATTATCTTGAAATGTGGTAAATTAACTTATAGTGAAACATCTAAACTCTCCTCCAAAAAGCAGCAGATTATTTTTATTTATTGTATTTTTTATTTTAATTGGAGTAATAAAGAGATATATTTCTCGGATTATTTTTACTTACACGTTATTATATTGTTGTAATTGATAAATGAAATCTAAATAATTACAGTTAGTGAACGGAAACTTCGGCCGAAACCGAAACCGAAATTTCTGCTTCAACAATTTTTTTACTTTTCCTGTTTCGGCCGAAATTTCGGTTCAAACCGCAACCGAAATGAACCGAAACTTTTATAAGATTTTTTTTAAGTTTTAATTTAGAGTGGGATCATGACGATTTCCTAATTGTAATCGTTTGTTAGTAAATCAATTTTTAATTATAACAATTGTAGAAAATTTAATTGAAACCACGTTACATAATAGTTTTAAGTTACTAATCTCAAATCATTTTAAATGAATTAACATTTAAGTAAAGCAACCCAAACCAATAGAAAAAATCAAAAGTTTCTCAGTACTAAAGTTTTACATTAGAAAATAATCGATAAAAAACTGGTTTATGGAATTATTTTACCGTGGTAGCTAGTGATTTCAAATATGGATCTTGCAACATCTGCAACTTGAAAATACCTCGTGGTTCGCACAATCCAAAACTTCAATCACTTAGCGGACTTTCATCACACTGAAGAAGTTGTTTACTCTAAAAAATCTCCTAACTGAAAAAGCAATACTCATAACTACTGGCAGTCCTGAAAATATACCAACTTCAGATCAAGTTGAGTCTATTACAATTAAAAAAAGAACAATACCCTTATTTGACACTAGAACAAAACGGCAGAGGGCTGAAATGTTGCAATTTGCAATGCCTGGTTGGGTTGACAATATTTCAAAAATTGATTCAAACTCCGAATAAGGTCTGAAGTTTCATAGATTTATATTAGAAAACAACATTAAAAGCAAAGTTTGGTTTGGCAAAAAGTAGCAAAGAGATTCTTTAGACCTCCACCAACATCTACCGAAGTAAAAAGGTTGTTTTTAACTGCTGGAGACATTCTTTCAAATGAAAGAAACAAACTTTTTCCAGAAAACAGGAAAAAAAATGTATTCCACAGAGAAAATAATTCAATTATTACCTTTAATTATTGAAATGTCTTGACATATTATAAATTTAAACTGTTTCATGGTGATTGCTTAGATATATGTAAAATAGCTTTTTTTGCCTTAATTCGGTGATCATAAAAGTTTAAGGATTTTAAACATTCTTTTACAAATTTCGGCCGAAATTTCGGTTTCGGTTTCGGCCAAAATTTCGGTTCGGTTTCGGCTACGGCTTCACTGAACCCAAATTTCGGTACTTTCGGTTTCGGCTCAAATTTCGGTTTCGGTCAATCACTAATTACAGTTTTCTACTTTACCATAAACCTGATAGTACATTAACCTATATCCATGCTAGTACAATGAAATCTTTACAATGAAATTTTTACAAGTATACTTTTTTGTTTTGTTTGCTTATTTATGTTTAGAAACTTGACACGGAAATTTGGAAAATGCTGTCTGTTTTGAAAGTGCTGTCTATAAAATAATAAAACTGTCTAGTAAGAGGAGAATTCGTTACTGCTTAAAAAAAATAACTTTCTATATGAAGTTCATTAATTTGTTAAAACTGGAAAGAAAACTTTAAAATACATCAGCAATCTTTGAGCGTCAAAAGGAAGTAATGAAGTTCCCCATTATAAGCCAAAATATAATATGCTACAGATTAAAAACAAACAAAATTGTCAAACATTCAAGATTTTTAATTTGATTGAAAAAACAGAACATTTTCAATCGAATTAAAAATCTTGAAATAAACAAACATTTATTCAAAGTTTTTATTTTATAAGGCATTAATTTAGAAGAAATTTTTCTTTGAAAATTAATGTTTTAACAAATAATAACTTTAGATTCAATCCACTATCTCTCTGTTTTTATTACTAATTATCTCATTCCATTAACTCCGAATAAGGGCACAGCTCTAAATGTCAGTTTTATGGTTCTGAGGGCGGCTGGTAGTCAGATTTGCCGAACTCTGTAGCAACTCTCAGAGAGTTGCTACAGAGTTCGGCAAATCTGACTACCAGCCGCTGAGAGCTGCCACATTTAAAGCCCTTTGCAACAACTTAGGGATTATTAGTAATAAGGGAGTTGCTGCAACTATTAAATAATGTACTGAGTAAATACTTTGAGTAAAGTTCATTAAAAAATTTTAAAAGAATAAAGTAACAAAAACTATGAAACACAAAAAGCATTGTCATTCACTAATATTCGTGATCTTCAAAGTAACTTTTTTTCTGTTGACTCTTAACACTTGCAAAGATCACCAGACCTACTTGCTCTTTGCTACATGTTTTGTTTGCATAAGAACTAACATTGTGAATTCAGGCTGGCATGGATTTTTATACCCTTTCAATAATTTAAGATCACGCCTCACTCTTCTCCATGACTTTCCTCACATTGTGCAGCTGCAATTTCCAATCGAAGCCATTACTTCCATATCTATCAGCAAAACAGTTCTTCAGAAAACAGACGTCTGTTTACAATTACTATAAACCATTGTAAATAGGTTTCGACTTACGCAAAAGCCCGCTATTCTCAAGTCATGAAATTTCGTATTTTATCACAAAAATTATGCTCTCGTGGCTTCTGGAGAACCAATAACAGTATCAATAATAAGGGCAAATCTGTTATTCCACCTCTCTTGTATGGTTTAGACTTTGCCACGTCGCCTAAAGACAAAGCTGAATTGTTTGCTAAGAACTTTTCATCAATATCATCTCTTGATTTCACTAATTGTGTTCTACCTGATATAGCCGTCAACAGGTTGATCCATTGCATGACACTCGTACTATTCCAGTTTCTGTATCAAAAGCGATTTCCTGTTTTAACTTTTCTAAAGCTTGTGATCTCGATAATATACATTTTGTAGTATAGCAGCAGTGTTTTCCGGAGCTGTCGTCCATACTTTCTATTTAACAAGTGTTTATCAGAGTCTTGTTTTCCAGCATGCTGTACTTGTTATCTCTATTTTCAAAAATTCTGGATAGCAATCTGACTCGTCTAAATACCATCCCATTAGTCTTCTTCCTACCAAAAGCAACTTTTTTGAATCTTTAATTAGCAAACACTTAATCTATTATCTTGAATCTATTAACTTATTTTCTGATCATCAATATGGATTTTGAACTTCTCGTTCTACTGCTGATTTGCTAACAATAATAACCAAAAGGTTTTATTGTTCATTAGATAGATGTGGAGAGGTTAAGGCTAATGTACTTAACATTTCTAAAGCTTTTGATAAACTTTGGCATGCTAGTCTTCTCCATTAGCTTTCTACTTACGGTGTATCTGGAACATCTTTAAAATTATTGAGTCATTCCTTTCCAATCGTAGTATAAAATTTGTCCTCGATGGACAGCACTCTTCTTCATATCCTGTAGCTTTAGGGATTCCTTAAGGTTAAATCTTTAGCCTGATTGCTTGGAGGGGGCATTTGAAATTGAAAAGGATCTCACCTCTGCTACAGCGTTGGGCTCACAGGGACTGGTGAACTATAGTTCAGATAAACCCAAATTTTTTCAGCCAATTGTTATTTCAATAATTTAGATCTTTCTACATTTATGAACGGTTATTTGTGTGACGAGTCATCTACCCTTCATCTTCTAGAATTAACTCTTACTTCTGATCTTACTTGAAAACCGTATATCAAATCCATTCCAAATTAGCATCTGCTAAAGTTGCATCTTTTTATTGTGCTTGACACTTTCTTACTCCTGTTTCTATTCCTTATCTCCATAAATCTCAAATCCGTCATTGTATGGAACACTATTGCTATATCTGGGGCGGATCTTCTATTGATGCTCTTTCTCTTTTAGACTAGGTGCAAAAACGCATTGTTAACATAGTTGGACCTGCTCTTGAAGCCAACCTCAAATCATTATCACATTGTCGTAACTTTGCTTCTCTTTATCTTTTCAACAAATTCTATAATAGGCACTGCTCTAATTAGTTAGCATCTTATGTTCCATCTACTAAAATTCATTCTTGTGTTACTTGTCATTCAATTAAGTGTTATCCTTTTTCTGTGACTGTTCCTGAGTGCTCTAAAAAGTTTTATTCGTCTAGTTTTTTCCTTGAACATTTCTTTTGTATTTGTTTTCTTCCTCTTGCTTTCCTGATTCATATAATTTGCAATCTTTTAAGTCATTTGTCAGTCGTTTTCTTGCTCAACAAACTTTATCTTTTCTTTTCCAATAACTGCCAACTCTCAGTTGTTGCTTGCAGCCTTGTTGGAAGCTATGATGAAAAAAAAAAGAGTTATTTAGCCTTATTGTTAAGTATTATAAAATATTTACATATTTGTAGATACTAAATGGTGATAAATATGTTATATTAGCAGAACCAATAAAGTTTTCTTGAATTTATTGAAGAAACTAGTTATAATTGCTTCTGCATAAATTTAGATCATTGCACAATCGACCTTATGAAAGATTATATTACTTTTATGGGTGGTAATTAATAAAAGACAGTTAGTTTTCAAATGATCAGGTGAATGCTGGCATTTATTATAATGATGGTTGTGTATTTTATGTTAAGCATAGTTTATGTAACAATATCAGTCTCTCAGTTCCAAAATTAGGAATTATTTTTCACATGGTAAATTGGGTTTTCTTTCTTTTTCTGTAGTTCATTTGTGTTTGTTATATATTATTTAACTGTTTTCCAATATATGAAAAACCTTTCCGTGTGTAATTTTTGAGAAACTTTTATTAGTAGACATCATCAATTAATTTAGAAAGTAACAGCAAAGGTTCTAAAAAATTATGTCTCTAATATAATATGAGAGTACAGCCAAAAAGTTTTTGATTCGCGTTTTATATTTGCTTTTTTTTCCAAAATTTTTAAATATTTATAAATAATAAAGGTTAAAAATATATTTCTTGATTATTATATTACTATTTTATAATTTAAAGTTTTCCTTTTTTTCCGTCCGTCCTCACCACTATATAAATACAATAATATTACTAAAATAATAAATAAATTTATTATTTTTATAATCCCTAATGTGACAGTATAACTCTTATTTCTTTTGGGCTAATTGAACAAATTATTGACCAGAGAAAATCACCTAAAGTTGGCAAAAATGCATGTTTTTCATTTGCAAAATATCAAGAAATTGTTATCTAAATACTACGTTTATTTATTCACATTTTAACAACTACATATTAGTTACATTTTTTTCACATCGTTATATAAGCAAAATATACTTCCGTTACAAAAGATTATATTTAACCAAATCCTGATTAAATGCATTTAACAGAAAAAATAACACTCAGTTAAAAAAAAAAAAAACAATTAAAAAAAAATAAAAAGTTTAGGAAGCATTACTTGAACATATTAATTATGAAGGACTTGTTTAGATAAATTATATTGTTAATGGGAACTCGTAGAAGACTGAATAAGTCTTATTATCGAGAACCTTGGGGTATTACGCAAAATACACATAAACATTGTGATTCTTATGCACAAATATTTTAATTATTGCAATAAATTTTTTTTTTTTTTTTTTCTTAAGTTGAATTATGATCTGTGTGTGTGTATTTTTTGTTTTTTTTATGTTTTTTAGATATATATATATATATATATATATATATATATATATATATATATATATATATATATATATATACATATATATATATATATATATATATATATATATATATAAATCAGACTTTTCTCATATTGTAGATTGATTTAGTTTAAATTTTGTTCAAATTTTTATTTTTAATATTTTATGTAATTTTCTATATTAAGAACAAGATTTTTAAGATAGAGAATTGAGAGTTTTTTGTGTTTTTTCGGGCACGATAAATTTACCAGTTGCTCTAGTGTTAAACTTATTGGTAATTGAATAAAACAAATTTTTTGTGAAAAGTAAGGGTACTATCGCATTTTATATTTTAGCACAAATAGTATATTAGCATAGATATTGATTTGATAATTGTTTAGCGCTTTCATTTCTTCTAATAGAGGTTTAGCATGTGTATGTTTGTTTTTATGACATATAATTCTAGAAGCATGTTTTTGCCGTCGATACAGAAACATTAATTTTGTCTTGGGTGTGCTTCCTCAAACAATGTTAGCGTATGTAAGATGACTATGTATAAATAAAAAGTAAAGAATTTTTAAGTTTTTTTAAGATAAAAATGGTCTAGCTTTAAAAAGTAAACAAAGATTTTAAGATATTTGAGTGTTGATGGCCTTTATTTGGGCTGTCTAGGAAACATTTCCATGTATAACTACTCCAAGAAATTTAGTTGTTTGGGTTCTTTCAATATTGTTGAAATCGATATTTAGAGAGAGAAGAATTGATGGAAGTGCCTTTTTTTGTTGATTTGAATGAAATAAAATATGTTTAATTTTTTGTACGTTTATTGATAACTTATCAGATTATTATTATCATTTCTTAACGATTGTGTTTTTTATTTGGAAAATATTATAATTTTTATAAAAATATCCAACTTTCTTTACATAATATTTAATTCTTGAATAATCATCTTTAACAAATCCATTTAATACGGTTTCGGACGTCAAAGAAACAAATAATGGGAGAAAATATTCACAAAATAAGTCATACACATTTTTTGTTGGTTCATTGGATTTTTAAATAAAAGTGTTATAGAAAATGTGCTATATTAGGAATGACTATTTATTCATAATCGTCATTTCATATATAAACAAAAGTTATAAAATATTTTTTAAGCATTTTTACCTTTCTTCAAGTAAAAACTTAATTTATTGTTCAATAAAGTTTTGCAAAAGTTCTTCTTGTTTGCTACAACCTAAAATTTATACATATATATATATATACATATATATATATAAATATATATATATATATTTATATATATATATATATATATATATATATATATATATATATATATATATATATATATATATATATATATATATATATTTATATATATATATATATTTATATATTTATATATATATATATATATATATATATATATATATATATATGTTTGTGGTGATGTTTTGAAGTGCATATACTATCAAGAAAGTGCTCGATGAGCTGAGTCAGAGCTGTTATAAAGTAGAAAATAAAATACGTGATTTTCACAGCTTTAGGTTTCATGATATTGTAATCATAAGGTGAAATCAAAAAATAAAAGAAAATAAAAGGTCCTCGAAACGAAAATTTACCCGACTGACATGTGTCTAATAGCCAACCACCCAACTAAATTCTTAAAAGAAACGATTATAACTTGAAAATTATTTTTTTCGGAGGGAGGAAGGTGGGTGGAACACCCCCATTCCCCCGTAAAATTGACTCTGGGTGAAATACAAATATAATTTTTTCCTCAAAAAATTATATATGATTAGAGCTAGATACGTAAAACTATATATAAAAAATGCTACAAAATTACTATATTTATCCAACAACATCTGTGGAGTAGTCCAATATTATCTGTTCACTTTGTCCAAGATCATCTGCTTTTTCTTTTTCTCTAATAATATCTGTTCAACATCATCAGAAAAGTCAACGACCCCTAACAAGATGTTTAGAAAAATATAACTACATCTGGTAATTTTTCTTAAAGTCCAATACCATACGGAAGCATTTTCTCCAGATGTAGGTACATCTGAAAAAATTTATATATGTAATAACATCTGGTTAAAATAATGCATTACTAGTTAGTTTTTTTTTCCATATGTAGTTACATCTAAAAGAAGTTCTATATGTAACTACATCTGGCTAAATCAATGCATTATTAGTTAATTCATTTTAAAAATAACTTGATCTTAAAATCCGCAGATGTAGTTGCACAGATTTTAATACAATTAGATAATTCAAAATATGTAACTACATCTGTAGAATCCACAGATGTAGTTGCACTGATGTGATTCTACTTGTTAATTTAAAAGATATAACTACAAATTTAGAATCCACAGATCTAGTTGCACAGATGTTACTATACTTTGATAATTTAAAAGGTGTAACTAAATCTTTAATAATCATTTAAATGTTGCTCAGATGTTCTTAGACACCAATAACATTTCAGATATGCGGTGCTTCGATTGAATAGTTTATGCAATGGGTTTGAAGTTAGGAAATGTTTATCTATTAATTGCAAAAAGATTTGGGCGACATTGGTAGAGACGCTTTTATTTTAAGGGAGTTTAAACCAAGTTATATTTCTTTTCTTTTAGGGGTGTTTTGTTTTTTTGGTTGTACTTTAAGTTAATGTTTTTAAAACCGTTTCGTTTAAGTGCTTTTTCGTATTTTGTTTTTGGTAAGTTAAATATTTATTATAGTCGATTATTGATCATTATTGGAGAGAGGAATCTGCTTATGGACTTGAGGTGGGTGGTTTGATTCAGTGTGAATGTGGAGTAGTTGCTCATTTTGAAGAATAAGAATTACGAAAAGAAAATTAACGCTGTTTAGATTGGTTTAAACCTCTATTTGGAGACCAATGTTTTTAAATGTTTCAATTTTATTTTATCTGGCTTTGTTTAACTGTGCGGCAGTTATGTTGCGCATTACCATCAATCTGTCGTCTCGGTAAAGACCTATATCATTTTAGTAAAGATTTTAGATAAAAATCCTAGATTGCATAAACCCACCAGTTCACACACTTCTGCTCCGTCAAAACAATCGCTTTTCGTCTTTTTTTTTTAAACCATTAACAATTTATTACACCTACCTACCTATCTATCTATCTATCTATCTATCTATCTATATATATATATATATATATATATATATATATATATATATATATATATATATATATATATATATATATATATATATATATATATATATATATATATATATATATATATATATATATATATATATATTTATGTATAAATTTTGCAATGGAGGTAAAAAGTTAAAAATTCAATTTTTTTGAGCAATATATGTCTGCTGTCCAGTGTTTGTTAATTTTAATAAAGAAATAAAAAATTAACAAGTTTTGATTTTGGTTAATTAGCATCAAGAAAATAAAGTAAAATAAGGAAAAATAGAACTTTGCTTGGTTTCCAAATAAAACATTATACGGCGCGTTTCGTTTTTTTTCAATAAACATATATCTAACAAAAAATCTATTTTAAGACTCCTGGTATTTTCTTTATGATTATTAATTAAAGAAACACTTTCAGCCTTTCCTGGCTTATGGTTAATCGAAGAAAAAGTTTTAGTTAACGCAGACTAGTAAATAATTGTTCTGCTTAACAAGTTGACACTGGCTGGAAAAGAATTATTTTAATAAAACGGAAAATTTCCGAGGCAATCATTCTCAATCTAATTTGTTCTTTAGCGCAGATGAAAACTAGAGTTGATTGAAAATCTTCCTATTGAATTTTTTTTTTCTTAGCTTCATCAATAGAAAAGTCCCGGAGAAGCTGCAGTCTTTGATAATTACAAAAATCGTTCTTATAAAAGTTTTTATGTAGTCAATACTGCATTTAGTGTTATTTAATCCAATCACAAACTCTTCAACTTTTGTGTAAGAGTGATTTCAGTTGATTTAAATCTATTAGTGAGGTCAACTAAAACTGCATCTAAACTGGTAAATTATAACTGCTTGTAGATCTCATATGGGGTCTTTGGCTGGTAATATATATCCCTGATACCGACTTCAATTCTTGCAGGTAATTTCCTCTTCTTGGGCAGAGCTGATCCGTTTAAATCCATTGTTGTAGCAGATTCAGTTGCCGCATCGAAAAGAGTTTTGAAACGTGACTTACACAAAGATCTCAAAATTTGTTTCAAGGTCTGAATGATAAACTCAGCCTTACTAATGTTGAGTTGGCTTCCCTTAAGTTGAATGCTTGAATCTTCTAGGATGGTAAAAATGATTTGAAGAAATATCAGTTTAAAAAAAAGGTGTCAAATCCCTGAAAAGAAGACAAAAAAGCCATTTCTTCCACTCGGCATTTGGAAAAGTTAGGGTTGGCGGTAAGGTCTTTCAGCCAATTTTGAAGTGATATGTAATTACTGGTATTAGATACTAGATATGGCTTGCGCATTATCAATCTGGTTGGGCAAAAAGGTCTAAATGATCTTCCATTTTGGTGTGCACCTTTGCTTCTACTTTGGTGGTTAGGCTTGAAAACCAAGTAAGTTTTTTTAGTGAACCTCTGGTAAAAGCGATGAACTTTTAAACAAGTGACATGATATTTTGTATATCAAGTATGCTTTTTATTTCATCTTACATAACCAAATTTAAATTTTAGGCTCTGTAATGAATATAAAGAGTTCTGCTTTCTTTTTAAAGAACAAATTTTTGCAAGCCAGCTATTTCAGAAGACATGGCAGTAGCTCCATTGTAGCATTGTCCGCGACAGTTTTAGAGCCTTAAGTTGGAACGAAGAAGAACGTCTTTTATAATCAAAAAACAGATCCTTGCTTTTTTTTGCAGCTGGAACTCATTGTCCACTGTACGGAAGAACATCAATATCTATATATTTTAAAAATTCAAAAAAGTTATTAAGGGAAAATAAATGGCTCAACAAATTGTTGATTTGGCTAATAATACATGCTCTTTTTCTTTTTTTATCAGACGATTCATCCATCATGAATCCAAGGAAATCCCTATTGATTATTATGTTTGATGATTCACGTTGTATAACTAACAAAATATCTAACAAAGTTTCATTTGTGACATCTGGAGATATCCACTTGTACTTCTCTGCTTAAACAGATTGGAAGACTCCTTTGTCTTGCCTTTGATGACCAAGCTTTGACAGCCAAGAAAAATTAGGCTGGAAAAAATATGGTCAAAGGCTTTTCTTGCGTCCTTCATATCTTGTAGATGTTGAGTAAAAAGTTTACTGGAAACTGTAGAATCTGACGTGTTTGTCAAAATTATGGCGTTAGAAGCTCAGTGAAAATGGCTAGCTTCATAATGTCAAAACGTCTCTTGAACTTTCTTCCAATTATTAAATCTATTTATAAATTTTCTTTAACAGCGTCATGTTTAATCCACATGTACTCCTCTTCCCCGCTGGACAGATATCAACAACTTTTTTTTCCGACTTTTTTCAATTTGAACCTTCTGTTGAATTATTTGTTTGTCCAAAGAAAAGGTCCTGAACCACTAGCGTTTATAAGAAATTTCTTTGTATCTGTGCAATGTTTTTTCAAATACCAATCCCTATATGCATTACATTTCTGAAAACATAGTATTTTCAGAACACAAACGGTACGCTATTAGATTTGGATGACGATGAGTAGAGAATTCTGTAAAAAAAAAAATCATATTGAGAATAAATAATCATCGTTAAGGTTATGACCTTAACGATGATTATTTATTCTCAATATGATTTTTTTTTTTACAGAATTCTCTACTCATCGTCATCCAAATTATAATTGAAGTAAGTATAGAAAATATTTATAAATAACATTTTTATTAGATATAAAGTAGAAAGGATCACTCCTAATAATTTTTTAAATCGTTTACATTTTTTTTTGTTTTATTTTTCTTTTACCTTTATTCTTTTCTTTTGCAGTTTTTATTATTTTATTTTCAAAAAGAAAAATAGGGGTATGGATGAGGCCTAATTATTTTTTATGCAACAAAAAAGTTATTGTTATGCTATTTCCATAAAATTGGTTATTACTAATTTGGAATTTCTGTGATACTATTAACTACTTTTGTTCTTTTTTAGAAAATTTAAAAAAATAAATTAAAATTTTGTGCCAACACTGACACGGTATGTGACATTTTATTGTGTGTAAAAGTTAAATTTTGTTATGAGGATTACAGTTCTTATAAAAAAAAAAAGAGAAGGTAAAGAGTATTGTTTGTAAATATTTATTTTGTTTACTTTGAATCTTTTTAAATTCTCTCGCGTCATTTTTAAAATTTTTGTTTGTACATGTTTATTGTTTGCATATATGCTTTTTTTAGGTAAGTATGTGTATGTGGTTATATGTACTTTATAGTTGTTTTATCAATGTTTTTTTATAATAATTTAAAGTGTTTTTTTATTGGTGTGTATGTGTTAATATGTGTTATATAATTGCTTTATAAATGTATTTAAATATGTATATAAGGTATATATTTAACCTTATATACATATTTAAACACATTTGTTGGTACATAATGTTTATATTATGTTATTTCCAGGTTTTCAAAGTGCTATGACCTGGTAAACGTGTAGAGCAAGATTTGTCAACCTTGCCAGCCAAGTGATGTACTTATAACAGAGGCTTACACAACAGTGTTTAGTGTCAAACTTTTACTGCTTTAGGTCTAGGTGTTTTCAAGCCTTTATTATTAATTATTCTGAAAAGACATAATAATGTATTTTAATAATATTTTGCAAAATGTTTTTACCTATGTTCTGTGATATTTGAATGCTATGTTTATTGACTTATGTTATATACATATTATATTAACTTTTGGTGTGTGCTATTATTGTGGGTTGTTGCTGTGGTGTTGTTTTTTTTGTTATCTTTTGAGTTGATTGACATGTGGCTTACCTTCATATTGGTGTCTATTGTTAAAAATGATAAATAGGTAATTTTATTATCAAAAACACTGCCTTTAAACATTCACTAAACGCCAAGACATTATTTTGCCATATATAAAGTTTGTTTTATCTCAATTTGATTTTTTATCTTTAGCGCTGTTAACTATATGATCTTTCTAAAAATATTTTGGAATCATGATGTTCCAGCATAAATTATTTTGTAAAAGCTAACATGAAATAACAATATTTTACAACTACTACTTTGGTAAATCACAACAGCTTTTTTTTCAATTTTTGTATGCAATGTTTTTCTTATTTATTTACTTATTCGTTACATTTTTTATTTTAGATTTAACAGATGATGTATTTATGTGGTATAGAAGAACAAAATATTGTATAATTTTGTGAGTTATTTAAAAAGCTTACTAATAGTTTTTTTGAAGAAATAAAATTGAAGTTTGCAAAAAATGGTTTACAACGTTTTTTTTTTTTTTTTTTTTCTGTGTTAGCAGTATGTTTATTATCAGAATTGCAGGTTTTTTAATAATTTTTTTTATTATTATTTGCTAATTTTTTTTCAAACATCTCTTAGCTAATATATTTATATTTTTTTAAAGTCATAACATTATTGTATAATTTATTTCAAATGACAGCTTCTTATTTATAAAAATTATTGTGCGTGCGATTTAGAGTAGAAAAGAAATTATATAGGAAAGGTTACAATCTTCAGGATTCGTTTAAGATTTTTTGTTACTACTTTCAATCGGAAGTGAAGTTTAAATGGATTATATTAGGTTAGAAGCAGATATTAGTTTAGAAAATGAAAATTTTAATAGACAAGTTAATCGTCGCAAAAATGAAAGAGAGAGGGTTATGCGATATGAAATTATTAATCGACAAAATGCTAGAAATTCCGCTTTTTTTTAATTTGTATATAATTTTTTAATGATAAACTAAGTTGTATATTTGATTTCTTTTGGTCTTTTTCGGTTAATTTTTATTTTTTCGCTAATTAAACTTAAATATAGTTAAATTGATTCATTACCAATTATCACAATAAAATGATGCTACATTCCATTGTTAAAAATAATTAATTGGTAGTTTAATTTATTAAAAAAACTGCTTTTAAAATTTACTATAAGCCAAGACAATATATTTAGCTATGTAATTGCAATTTATTTATATCTCAATTTGATTTTTTATCTTAAATGTGTATAGTTTAAATCCTTGAAGTATTTGTTATTTTGCTTTTTAATTAGAGTATTTTAAATCTATTGTGATGTCTTTTAAATTAAACTAAATTTTACTAAAAGCCAACATGAAATAATGTCATAAAACAACACCGCCAAGCTGCATTATGACAGCAAATTTAGTATGACAACAGGCTACCAAAAAGCAAGTAAATTGTTTTCTAGTTGTTGTTTTGTTTTGGTTTTTTCTTCTATGTCTACTTATCTGTTACAATTTTCATTTTAGGTTTGTCATATGACGCATTAATGCTATATATAAGATCAAAGTTTACATGTTTTTTTCAATTTGTTATACACATGTTTGATTGTAAATTAGTTTTTTTTTGTTTCAAACTTTTTTGTACTTAATTGCTTAGTTAATTTTAATAAATTTATTTAGTTGTGTGCATTTAAAGTTTTATGACAATTTCTTTTTTAAAGAAAAATCACGGGGATACCAAAAAATTAATATCTCCTGTATAATTTAAGTTCACTTCTTATTATTTAATTATTATTCAATCTTGTTATTTAATTAAAGTTCATGTTATAAAATTTATAACAAGAACTATGCTTTAGTTTTTTGTCACTTTAAAGCAATATGAAGTGTTATTATTTTGTGTCAGTAACTAAAAACGTATTGTGTTGAACTTAGTAATGTCGAGGAAAATGGCTCTGCCTTACTCACTGATATGACCTATGTTAGTTGTATCTTACTCAAATAATGTTAAATAATTGGTTATTATTTACCTCCTCATTTTTTTTAGGTTAATATGACAGATGGCTTAATTTTTTTAATTTGAAAGCGTTTTCCTAAAAGGGCATTAGTTAATGTTTCGCAACATTGAATTGTGGAAAACAGCCACTATAAATTAAATACGTAACAGAACAACGATAACCCGTATTACAGGCTGTTTTCTGCTCGTTTGTATAAATGTAGCAGAGAATCTCCGTTTTTTTTATACTAAAACATCTTTATCTTGTTTTTAGACAGTTACACAGGTAAACAAAAAAAAAAAATTTTCTGGTTCCGAGCAAGCAAATTGTTTTTTGTATAGCATTTCTCATTTTGATTTCAAATATGCGACTCATTTTTCACCATCACGTCAAGTTGTAAAGATATTTAGGCTCAAATCTTAAATATTAAGGGTAGATTCCCTAATATTGTCGAAAAAAAAGTTATTTAAAAGTATGTCAACCTGGGTCTCAAAAGAAATGTATTTTCATAGAGATTTTTAAAATGTTATTCATTTGTAATAAAAATAAGTATTGTTTGTATTATTGCTGAATAACTTTCTATTAAAATTTTTTAAGAATCTTTAGCATTTTTTCTCATAATTTTTTTGTCAATAAATTTTAAGGGAAAATATTTATGTTTTCTAAAATCTCTATGACAATACGCTTCTTTTGAGACCCAGATACTAAAGATTTGAACCTAAATATCTTTACAACTTGACGTGATGGGAAAAAATGAGTTGCATATTTGAAATCAAAATGAGAAATGCTATACAAAAAACAAATTGTTTGCTCGGACCCAGAAAAAAAAAATTTTTTTTGACCTATGTTATCGAACTTTTAAGATAATTATCTACCTGTTTAAAGCGTAATTTGTTTACAGTTTCAAAACTCTTTTTTTAAAAATCTAACCGTGGCAGTTTATTAATTTTTACGTTTTTATTTAAAAAAATCTTATCTTGATTTGATATTATTTTCAGATCTGAGTATTAATTTTTTTTTCCTGAACAAAAATAGAACTTTCACAAAAACGAAGTTCATATATATATATATATATATATATATATATATATATATATATATATATATATATATATATATATATATATATATATATATATATATATATATATATATGTATATATATGTATATATATATATATATATATATATATATATATATATATATATATATATATATATATATATATATATATATGTATATATATATATATATATATATATATATATATATATATATATATATATATATATATATATATATATATACAGTATTAAAAAAAATTAAAGCAACTTTTTGTAAAGTATCCTACTTTTCAGAATTTAAATAATGAAATTTCGTTACCCCTACCTTATTTTATAAAGTTATTAAAAATATTTTAATTTTTTCAAAATTTACTAATTAAAAATAAAAAGTGAAGCAAAAATGTTTGTTTATGCGACACAATGATCGCAAAAAGTGACCAACGGAGCCGTCTAGTTACGTAGACCTGGGAGATGTGAAAATAAAAACAGATTGTAGATGGTGTCATTGAATAAAATATAAAAATCATAAGAAAATATAAAATGTGTGGCAAGACTTTTGTGAAGTAGAAAAACGAAGAATATATGATAAGGGGGTATGGGGAGGAACAACTAACGCTCTAGTCACTCTGAGTGTTGAACATATGCAACGAAGAACAAATATTTGATATAAAGATGATGTCATTGGGTGAGAATCATAAATGAATGCACTATACAGTGTTTTGTTGGTGATCTAAAATCTCACTCCTTAGCACATCATTCCACACCAGCACGGGGCAGTAGCTCTTGTGACTAAGAGCGATGGCTTGTGGCCTACGGTGACTAATGTGTGCATTCGATCAATTGAAATCCATTCTGTAGGTCTTACGTCTGGCTCTGATGTGCTAGCCCATAAGCGCAAGGAGTGAGTGTGTTTAGCTTTCTATTCACCCGATTTGAAATTGAACGAAAACATAACGAGACCATACGAGACGACCAAACGGTACATACTAATGCACTACACCATCACACCTGAAGACATCAACAGTCTCTAAAATCAGTTTATCAAATATTTGTTCTTTATTATATACTTTTGTTCGTAATCTTTTTTTGACCTTATCCTTGTATATTTATTCAGATTTAAGTTATTACGTGTGAATGAGACCGCATATTTGTGAGAAGCAAAAGAGCGCGAAAAGATTTTTCACAAAATTACGTATTAGCGAATTTTTAAAACAAATGTATTCTTGGTTTGTATGTACTAAGCTATACCACTAGATAAGTTTAGACATATCACAATCTCATAAGGTTTTTTGGTTTCTTTTTTGTTTCTATCTAGTTTTCTTGATCTGACGTCACTAAGTTAGTTTGTTGTGGTTTGCACTATACAGTGTTCACTAACGTTCGTTAGGTCGTTTTGTCAACAATATTGTTTTTAAACGTTACTTTTTTCAGTGGTTATAAGCTATTAGTAAAAAATCGCATTTATTGGCTCATCTGTTTATTTTTTTCACTATTCTCTGCCTACTGATTATATGTCTGTATTTTTTTATCTCTGGCTAATCATTTTTTAATTTATCTAAGTCTGTTTTGTGTGATAGCTTTTGTCTCTACTTATCAGGCAAGATTTATATTTCTCAAACTATTGGAGTCACCAGATTTTCTACCATATTTTCAACTAACTACTTTTATACTAACGACAAACATTCTGAGTTTCGATGATTATGAGTGATATTTACTTATTATATTTAAAAGCACATTTCAGCCATAAAAGAAACGGTAAGTTACTCATAATTATTAATTTCTATTTTCTATTTGCTTTGTGTTATTTCTATACATTAAATTGTTTATTTTTATACATACGCATACATGCATGTGTACACGTTTGTCTTTTCTTATGTAAGTGTACATGATATTTATATGTATCAACATATTTGCTTATATTTACACCACGCGCATCCCTTACCACCCTCATGAGATCTCTAAGAATGTTGGAGCTGTATTAAAAACTGGGATAGGGATTGGGATTTTTGTACTGTAGTCCTGTTATATTGCAATATTGACTAGCATGACGTAGAGTGCAGGTGGTGAGATCTGTTGCAAGGACACGCCACTGACGAGTGGCGTTAGTGCAGGTCTCGGGCTCTCCGAAACGTCATTGGTGATCGCAGTGCATTCCTGAGGAGGGGAATCACCATTATGCACTACTTAATTCTGATTGGTTACCATGGCACCAACATTTCTTTACCTCTTACACCCACGTATTATAGCGCTTTGTGAGCTTTATATTATGAATTTGTTACATTAACGACATATTGACTTGTTTACTCATAGACCATTGTTTTATCATTTGTTTAGTATGACTAGAGCGTGAGTTATTGTTCACCTAATCCCTGAGTCCTAAAATTTTCTTCCTCCTTCAAAATAGTCTTTACATTCATTTATGATTCTCACCCAATGACATCATCTACAATCTACTTCTATTTTCACATCTCCCAGATCTACGTGACTGGACGGCTCCGTTGGTCACTTTTTGCGACCGTTGTGTCGCATAAACAAATAAAGTTATTAAAAATATTTTTATTTTTTCAAAATTTACTAGTTAAAAATAAAAAGTAAGTAAAAATGTTTCCTGAGGAAAAAACTAAAGCAACTACAAAATAATATGAGTTAAGTTTTAATATGTTTTTGATTTATTATCTAAAAATAGCAAAAAAGTTTAAACAAGTTTTTTATGATATGGTTAAAACAAAACCGTTTTAAAAAACTAATTCATAGTCAATTTTGCAATCTGTGAAGATAGTTGTGTACTTTAGCCAATTAAAGTTATAAAAAACTTAATGGCGAAAAATAAATACAATATTTTTACATGAAGTTGCTTAGTAAGTTATTATAATAAAGGATTAACTCAAAAAGAATTAAGTGAAAAGTATAATATTAATAAATCTGTAGTATCAAGATTAATAAGAAAATTTATTATATATGGTAAAGTAGAAATAAATCATAAGGGATGCCGTCCACGAAAAACAATAACCCGTGAAGATAAATCAATTATTAGACAAATATAAAAATATCCTGCAACTTTATCCACTGAAATTTTAAGGAACTTAGAGTTAAATATAATAGACAGAACCATCAGAAACAGAGCTCAAGAGGCTAAATTACTGTCGGCGACCAGCTTGTAAGTCAGTCATATAAAAAAAAAATCAACTTTTTTTTTTATTGTTTTCATATTTGCTTTTTTTTGTTTTAATTTCCACATAATACATCATATATATAATATAATATAATACAAAAAAAAAAGAAATTATTTTCATCTTTAAGAATTTAACAAGAATAAAATGTAATTTTTCCTTTTTTGAAATACATATGCCTGGTTTTAACTCGTAGCGGTTATTAAAAATGCTTACGTCCTTCATAACCTCCAGGTTATGTGAGACATGGTCGTTCCTCGTTTAAGAAATAAACATGTCCGTCGCTCCCTCTCAGGCTTCTGGGCACATGCTTTTTCTTTAACATGATATAAAAGATACACAGATAAAGATTAAATAAAACATGGCTAAAATATTTTTCTTAGAGACGCAACACAAGGTTGGTGTTATTTCTATTGCTCACGTCGTTGTTTACGGAGAATTATTCGTGGAATTTTTCCTCGTTGTTTTGTCTTAAAAATATGTTATAATTTATTTTCCATATATTTCTAATTTTTTTTTTTATAACCTCAAAAATTCTTGCAGAGGGTGTAACTCTGCTTTCTTTTAATTTAATGTTTCTGGCCCACCATAACTTTGAAGTTATTATGTGAGTCAGGGTTGTAGCTACTTTAGCAGTGTGTTCCGTCTTTAACAAATGGTTTATATTTGTCAGAAAGACCGCACAAACTATATTAAAGTTTTACTCTGTTTTGAGCTTTCATAAGTGTTTTTGAAAGCCTTCCACGTCGATCTAGTTTCCTTGCATAGGATGAAAGGGTGTAACGTATTTTCCACTGCACCGCAGGTTATGCAACTAGCGTTTCCACGTCCTCTGTTTTTCCTCCATTTCTGAATTTTTCAAGATTTTGAAGTGAGTTATTCTTTATTCTTTAGACGATGTTTTTGCTTGGTCCTTTGGCATAGATTTTAAAACTTCTTTCGCATATTGATTTCCACAAAAAAAATTCTTGTAGTTTTGCATCTCATGTCAATTTTAAAGCCGCCGTGGCGCAGTGGTATGAACGCTTGCTTTGTAAGCAGGAGATCCAGGTTGGACACAAATTCTGGACATATTTTTGCGACAAGGCAAGGAAGGAGGCATAAACTTCTTAGCTAAATGCACTTCCGCAGTGATCTGTGATAAGACCGTTAGGACTTCTTGGGGCACCTTAATAAAAAAATAAAAAAAATCACATTTTATTGATGGTGCGTATTCGCTTTGTCAATGGTACGTGAATATTTCTTATTTTTATTGTTTTAAAATAGTTTTGTTGATTGGGTAGCCATTGACTACAAACCAAACCTTTGAGAGGGCTTTACGAATACACCCTTGCATCTCAGAGATATGTTTCTGTATTTCAAGCTTTTGTTTTTTTTTCGTGAAGCTTTCAACGGCTTTCTTCCATTTCACGCTAATGGTCTATGCTAGGTTGGTGTTGTAGGTTATCCCTGGAATTTTAATTTCTGTAGCGCAGAAAAGCATGAGGGATATTGGGTCGCCTTGGCAAACTCCTTTGCTTATACTGAACACAATGTATGGCAAATTTGTTAAGTTCATTTAAGTTTCAAATTAAAAAAAATTTTTTAAAGTTTGAGATTAATTTTTGCTTGATTAACTCTGAAGTAATTTGATTCTATTTTTCTGTTTTTTATCTTCATTATTAATATAATAACTATTTTCTATTGAAAGTATATATCGGGGCTCTATAGAAATATTGCGGTGACTTATTGTTATCATTATCTTCTTTGAGCTTGTTTTATTCCTTATTTTATAAAGATCATTGTAATAAGAAAAGTTTTTATTTTCTATTATGTTTACAAAGACAGTGCATATTTTATAAATGGTTGTTGACAAGATTTTACTGTCTTCTTCGTTTTATGGACAAATTTTTTTGTTCTTGTATATACATGTATGTTAATTATTTTTTTTAAAAACCGAAATAAATGAAATACAAAAAACCAAACAAAAAAACCCGGTTTGTTTATGCAGCTGTTATTTAAAATAATGAACTCCGTGTTTTTCATTGTTTGTTTTATGGCAGTAAAATATTTTTCGCATAAGTTAAACTTTTTAAGTACTTTGACTAGAAAATTCTAGTCAAATTTATCAAAGGTTTTCTTCTGGTCAGTTGTAATCATTACTTTATTGATATTTTTATCGTTAGTGCATTGTATTAGGTCTCTGACCAGAAAAATGTTTGAGAATATATTTCTTCCCGGCACCGAACAGGTTTGCGACAATCCGGTATTTTGGCAAGTACCTTTGATAGCCTCAAGGCAAGGGTTCTTGTGGCTATTTTGTAGTCCACGTACAGCAGGGATATCGGTTGCCAGTTCTATAGCGCCATTAGGTCCCTGCCCTTAGGCATTCTTGATAGAATTCTGCTAGCTGGCGGTCTATCTCTGGTGTTTTGCCTTTTTTTACAGACATGGCCGCGTTAAAGAGCTCCTTACTTCTAAATGGGACGTTTAAAAACGCATTTTGATCATCCAAAACGGATTTAGTTATGTTTTTTAAAATTTGGTATTGTTTTTCTGTGTTAAGGATTTTTTTCTTTGTACAAATTTTTGAAAAATTTTTAAAATTTTTTAATTATTTTGACAGTGGCCTTTTGTATGACATCGCCGTATTTAACTTGATTTATCACTTTTTTTAATTTGATTATTTTAATCATTTTGATCATTTGAAAGAGAGCTTTGGAATGTTTTTCCCCCTCCTATGCTAGGATTTATTTCGTTCTCACAAAGACGCTCCCATCGCAGAGGAATTCTCGAAATATTGACTTTAGGTCTTCAAGTTTTTCAAGTTTCTTTCTGGACTTTGGTTTTCAATTTGTTCTTGAATATTATTTTGTTTAACTTTCAATTCGCGCTTTTTGTTTCATATGTTTCTATAGCAATTTTATGCGGAGATTTGTGATATCCCACCATTGATTGCCATTTGCATATTTATTTTTTTTTTTTAATTTTTTCTTGTCAAAATCACTTTTCAATTTCGCTTTAAGGCGTGGTCGTTTAATAAAATAACGTTTAGGCCTATATAATATAATAATAACCGGCATATATGATATAATAATATAATAATAAATATAATATAATAATAGGCCTATATAATATAATAATATAATAATAAATAATAGGCCTATATAATATAATAATAACTCTTTCATTCCTGTAATTGAGGATAAGAGTACAGTTGAAGGTTCTATGATCACTTAGTTTGTTCTTTAATATTGCGCATTCACTGTTCTATAAAACTAATAAAGTAAAATAGATTCTAGCGATTCTACTGTTTTTCAACTTTTTTCTGGTTTTTCATAGATAAAGTCAACTTTATTTGGATTACTCTACAAAAGACGTCAATTTAATCAAACTTACCCCTAAAGTACCCCAAGTTGGCTTTACCCAAAGTATTTTTTTTATTAAAAAGATCTCTTACCTCCCTGTTTCGATGAAGATTTTTAATCATGTTAAAGTCACCCGCAAGGATCGTATAATCTGATTTTTGAGCATGCTTTTTAACATGTTTAAAAGAATTTTCCTTATGTTGCGGATCATTAAGTCCGTATATGTTAATATTTCTATTACTAAACTCTCTTCAGAATAAAATTAGTAGCATGAATTCTCCCGTTGCAGTTTTGGGCAATTTTGTTAAGTACTTTTCTATTTTGAGTTAGTATGGCTACACCCCGCTCCTTTTGGTTTCGGTTCTAAATTGAGCTACCACTTGTTTGGTATTTTAATTTTATTTTCCATTCGTTAATGCTTTTATTTGTACAGAGACTAAAACAAAAACTCATACTAAAAAAACAAAAATTATATCTTGAGATTCCTTATCCTTGCAACCCTGGGCCTAGTAGCTTGAGAGACGGTAAGTTTTTCTTACACTAGCCTTGCTGTAGTAAGACCACTGATACTACTCGCAGATAAAGATATCTACATAAATAGTTCAAAATTTTTCATGTCCATATAAAATATTGTAGTTCTTACAACCAGTGCTGGATTAACACTTGCAGTGTCTGGAGATATTTAAACAAAGGTTTTCTTACTAAAGTCGCAAAAAAATTTTACAAAAAAAAGGCATCTTAGATGGCCCATCACTGCCTTGTGGAGGAAGACCTTTGTAGAAATTATGATTAAAATGCAGCGGTACAAACAAGGCACGTCAGCGTTGTGCCAGCACATTGTGTCAACAGGGGGGAACACGGCGGTCTGTTAAAGACATGTTTGCTCAGATAGTGCTGTGATAATGATCAGTTAAAAAAGACTTACTATTAGGATAAAGAGCATGGACCTGTCATGAATCTTTTTACATAAGTTGTGAACATTAGTGTAATAAAAATATAGTTAACCACTGAGCTACAATATGTGGCTACCAATACGATGTTGTAATGTTGTTTCTAAAAAGCTACGATTTACAAGCAAAAATTTATGATATTTTTGTATTTGAATTGAGTTTCAAACTTTTATATATATAAACTTATATAAAAATGTTTCGCCGAAAAATTTCTGAGAACAAAAATACCCAAAAATCACTTGCTAGTTAATGGAGAAAGGAAGTTTTTCAATTTAAAAGTTCTAATATCTTGAGCAAGGAAAAATTTATTCGAGGTTTTAAAACTTGATTAGAGAATATCATTATAGTTAGAAAATAAACGCACAGGTTTATACTCTCCTCGTTTTCAGGCTATAAACATTAAATGGTTTAAATTCTTGACCATATTGCCAGTTTTTAAAGTATTTTAAATACATTTAAAATATTTATTTTTAATAAAGCAATGCTTTTTAAATTAAAATTAAAAAATTTTTTTAAAAATCTAGACTTCAATACACTAAAGAATTGTTAATCACTATAAAGTTACGCTTTTAATCAAAATCAGTGTAATTTTATAAATTTTAGTATATAAACTAAACTGCTTCTAATCCTCCTTATACATAGTTTTTTACAAAACTTTTTGTTAGCATTTTAATGCGCGCAAAGCCATTGAAATAAATAATAAAATAACATCCTTAATTCCAATGAAATCATTAAATTGTGTAACTGGCTTAAATAGTTTAACAATTATTATCACAAGAATATTTATATAACAGATTAGTTAAAAATAATGAAGTACAAAGTCCTAACTTCATACGTATTATACGCTCGTTTCTTAAAGTTCAGAGCATTTAGTATCTAAGTTGTCAATTGTATAACTAAGTTTTGCAAGGTAGATAAAGTTTTAATTTTTTCAACAGGAAGGTGTATAACAAAATGCATATCATTGGAATTGTTATACTAATGATAGTAAAAGAAGGTATATATATTTTTATAATGAACTTTATACTTCTCATTGAAATACCAAGTTACGAAAATTAACGGTGAATTAAAGTTCGACCTTTTTGAAAGTTTCAAAATTAAAGAATACATACTGAAAAACTCAAAATAATGGTTTAAATGATTAGTTTTAGTCAACCATCTTATTAAATTTTATCTTTAAATCTACTAATTCAAGAAAGTATAACTACCTTTTGTGAATTTGTTAACATAATTAGGAAATCTACATTAATATCCGGTTCAGCGTATCTTTGGTATATTGACCGAGGCTCACTAACAAGCTGCTATCTAAATTGTGGTAGCTAAAATCTAAATTTTAATAACAAGAAGAAACTGAATTTTCTCCCGAAAATTCTTTATTAATTAATAATTATTTAGTGACTAATAACTATTTGGAATGTATATATATATATATATATATATATATATATATATATATATATATATATATATATATATATATATATATATATATGTATATGAATGTATATATATATATATATATATATATATATATATATATATATATATATATATATATATATATATATATATATATGTATATACATATATATACTTTTATATTTATATATACATATAAATATATATATATATATATATATATATATATATATATATATATATATATATATATATATATATATATATATATATATATATATATATATATATATGTATATGTATATATATATATATATATATATATATATATATTTATATATATATATATATATATATATATATATATATATATATATATATACATTTATATTTATATATACATATATATATATATATATATATATATATATATATATATATATATATATTATATATATATATATATATATATATATATATATATATATATATATTTGGGTGTTTATCTATGTGGGTAGGGGGAGGGGAGAGCGTTTTGTTTATGTATATTTACAATGTGATGTAACTAATAAGCCAACGTAAGTGTCAAAAACTTTCGCAATAACAGTAGAAAATATTTGCATTAATAAAGAAAGAAATGGAATTTGAAAACTGGATTTTTTGACTGATATTAGCGATCACTTTTCAATATTTATAAAAAGAAGAAATTTAAAAACCACGTCTGATTGTAAAACAAAATTTAAAAATTCGATAAAATATTAAAACAAATTATTCTAATGTATTATTATTTTGACTAAAACAAGAAACATGGTCCCACATGAATAGATGTCAGAACACTAATGAAGTGTTCATTATTTTTTTATATATATTTCTAATGTGTTTTAATGAAACATGTCCTTAAGAGGACGTACAAGTTGAGATAAAAGCAGTTGCTATTTCGTGGATAAATAAATCGCTGATAAAGTGATCGAAAAAGAAAAGAACGCTCTATAATTAATTTTTAAAAATTAAAACACTAATAATGAAAAAAATTACAAAAAATAAATAATTTTACCAAAATCTTATAAAAATGCTAAAAAAAAGGACAACAATGGAAGTTTGATCGTAAAAAAACGTTGTCCGTCATAAATAACACAATGGAAAAAAAAAAAGTTCCTTTTCTTTACAAAAAAGAATTAATATTAACAACATAGACAAGTTCTGTAAAAAACAAATCTCGGAAGAACTTAACAACTCTTTTATAAATATTGGTCCAAATCTTGTTAAAAAAACAATTTCAATGTCTTAATCATTTAAAAACAACCTAAAACCCGTAAATGTACGATAATGAATTTTACTATAAAGAGTTTTCCACTTAAAAATAAAAAAGCATCGGGACTTGATGAAATATCAAGTGAAAAAAGTTATCTTCAACAAAGTCAGCCTAGATAGACCTTTGATCCATATACAAAAGCTCTTAATAACTTCTGGGATTTTCCCTGATAGACTTTAATTAGCTAAATTATTTCCTAAATTTAAATGGAATGAATATTCGGACATAACCAACTATAGATCTCTATCAATGTTTTCTGCATTTTCAAACTTTTCAAACGTGTAATTTATAATAGTATTTATAAGGATCTATCTTTGATCCGCTCCTGTTTTTAAGTTATCTAAACGGTTTCTGTTAAGCGTCTTTAAAATAAAATTCAGTTATGTTTGCTGATAATACAAATCTATTTCTTACTAAAAATAATACCAAGAAATTATATGCAGGTCCTAATACTGAACTAAAAAAAGTAAATATTGGTTTAGGACTAGAAAATTCTCGCTTAACTCAGAGAAAACAAACTATATATAGTTCAATAAAAAAACAGAAAAAACCTTCTCTAAAGTTGTCTAGCCTTATCTTAAATGACAAATTAATAAAAAATATACCAGAATAAGATTCTTAAAAAAATTTTTTAATAAGAATTTACCCTGGCTTTCTTAAATAATATCAAAACATCACCACGACAGCAAGAATATAATGATCCCGCACTGGTCCTGTGTAGGCTGCGGCGCTGAATCGGCTACGGCAGCCAACTTTGGCAAAGCTCCGTTTCACTCAAAAGAGTTTTCATGGACCAGCCGTGGCTAGCAAGTTATATCAAAACATTGGCTAGCCAATGCAGGACAAAAATTGGCAGAAAACGATTAGCCATTTTTACACAATACCATCGTAATTTTGTCTTTGTTAACTAACTGGGTCGCGCTTGGTATTTTTATGAAATTTCATCGGGCCATCCTATTTGAAGTCCTTATGTTTTTACTTATTCTTAAACCCCGTCTTTAATTACTTCAAGTTGTTTTCAGCAGAATCTACTGTAGCTTTTTGGTTAAAAGTTGGCTTAATTTTCATTAGTTTCAGGACAATAAAATTTATTGAACACATAATTATTGACAACTTTAATTTTTAAGAATAAATTTAAAAAACAGGATTACATTTCAAAATATATTTACGCGACAAAAAGCAATTATTATACAATGGTTTTTCGTTATAAATTTCCTTATAAACTCGTAATAAATTTCCGCTTCAATTTGTAACGCTATTTTATTTTTTAGTGCTTGGATCTATTTTAACTTTAATAACAAAAAATAAACATATGCACAACTAAATAATTTAGTATATATATACATATACAATATAGTAACAACATAAATGCAAAATGGTTACAATATATAAACAACATGGGTAACATGTTACCATAATAATTGTTTTTATTATTGACGAAAATGTTTAATCCATTAACTTTAAACCATAGGTACATAGACTTAAGTTAAGGATCTTTTTATAACTTTGTGTACTAAAATGGAATCAAGATCACAACTAAAATTTACAATTACAACCAAGCGCAGGATACTCACAATTATATTTATTAAAACATGTGGTAATTATGTTATTATAGACCAAAACTCCATTTACAATTTTATGTCTCTAGATTTTACATTTTATGATTAAATATTTTATTTACTTCACAGCAGATTCTAAGTAAAGTATAATACACGCTGAGACAAATTAATTCATCGTTTTAATATAAATAAATGACTTTAAAATGTTGCCACAGTATGATTACAATTTAAAGCATCTTAAACATTTTTAAAAAGATGCACATTTTCTTTATACCATTAAAATATTAAAGATTGAACATTATGGGTTAATATTTATATATGCTTTATTAATAATTTTTTTTTTAAATCTGTTTAGGCGGTTCTCGATGACAAGATCTTATGATCTTCTGCGAGTATCCGCAGACTTATTTAAAGTTAACAAAATTTGCAATTTTTATTGTATGTATTTTATGTATTTTATTCATTCTTTTGTCGTAAAACTTATTATGAATTAAAAAAAAAACAAAAAAATATTTAAAACGCCTCGCAATCTTCTATCGTATATCTAAGTATTTTAATACACAGAAACTATTTTATAAAATACAGTAAATCTAGTTATTAGTAATAGTAAAAATATGCAAAAAAAACTTTTTCTTTACTTAAACACTGAAAGAAGAAATATTATTAACTTATTTGAATAAGTGTAAACTTAACAGATTTAGATGAACCGTTCAACTTGAGATTCGCAATTTTTGTGTCAATATTACGTTTATTGTGATAGCTTCATTAATATTTGCTACATTTATGCGGTGGCTCATTAATCATCACAAACAAACACTAAAAACGAAACATCAACACTATTAAATCTAATAATTAAAATGGTTAACTTTAGAAATTTTTCATATAAATCAACAAAATAAGAAAAGACATCAAATCTATGGAACGGAGTTTTATTATCGCGGTAACAGAGGGTTAGGAATATGCTACATACTAAAATAAAAAATCAGCTCAATCGCATCATTATTAGCAACTCTTTATAACTTTTAATGAAAGTGTTTTAAAAATAAAATTATAGAGAAAAACGTTTTTGAAAGTTTGACATTAGGGCGACTCAAACACATCTTTAAATATTTAGATAAAAGAAATATAAATTTAGATAAAGAAATAAAAATATATTATTATTTAAATCATTATTTAGACGTCACCTTGAATATTTAACCCCATTAACGAATTTACTTATACAGAACCATATTATTATGATTGAACAACGGTAACATAGAGCATTTTTTGTTTATTGTTTAAAAGATTTATCATGTAAAAACTCACTGATAAACCTTTCTCTCCATATTAGAACGTAGAAGATCAAGAGGTGGTGCAATACAACTATACAGGTTTTTTAATGGCATGGATGTATAAAATTCGTATAATGCTCCAATATATATAGAAAATTCTAATGCAAAAGACAACATTAAATGATATATAAACATCAGTCCAAGAAATTAAACGGTCAACATAATATTTTCATACATAAAATAGTCTTCAAATAGAACCATTTATAACTAGGAATGTAAAAGCAAAAAACTTAATTATATTTTTAACACTCTACAATAAATATATACAAAACTGTGGAAAGCTGTTAAGGTCTTATATCTACATTTTTAGACAATGCACTAATAATGTGCATTACAACTTTGTTGGTTTATTTAGATTTATTTCTTATATTTGTAAGTGAACAAATTAGGAATTATATTTAGAAAAAATATTAAATAATAATTAAACTGCTTGAAAAAAAAAGATAAAGTCAACAGCAAATTGCTCAAATTATTTTGCTAAAAACACCTATGCTTCCAAATCTAGATATATAGACTCAGTAACTTTTTCTATCTTATTTTAATAATACTTTGGTATCCATTTTTTGACTTCAACGACTTTGCATATCACAATGACATTCTTCTGCTATATGTATAAAGATGATTTCTCTATAGCATTTCTATTAAACAATTAGAATATAAAAGATAAATGTGTTAAAAACAACAAAATTTTATTTAAAAGTTATGATTACGACAACGAAAAGATAATAACGGGTGATGCGGAAGTTATCGGACAAATCCTAATTTCATTATTTGAGCATAATAATTAGTTTTTGTGGTTTTATGCGTAGGCATAAACGTTCTATAAAATAAGAACTTTATTATTTGAAACACAATTATTTAAAACGAGGTTAAATGCAGCTGAACGAGAATCTTTTCGAAAGCGACTAAAAATGTTTTTTGTAAATAAACCTAATATAAAAAAAAAAAAAAAATTGTAAATCATTTTGAAAAGGATAGATTTGCTCGAAGTACAATATATGATAACCTAAAAAGACTTGAAACTCTTCAATCGTTTTCTGATAGAAAGCACCCTGGTCGTCCGACATCCTGGACTAAAGAAAAGAAAGCCGAATTAACGAGACTTGTCAACAATCAAAAAGGGGTCAGTCAGAAAAAAAGAGGTATTAAATTCGGTGTAAATCAATCGACAATTGGTCGTCAGTTAAAAAAAATGAATATTAAATATAGAAAACGTGAAAAGACTCCAAAATACACTATAGAACAACAAATAAAGGCAAAGAAAAGAAGCAGGAAACTAGATAACTAACTCTATAACACAAAATCGCTTCTAGTCATCGATGACAAAAAATACTTTTGTTTTGCAGGGGACAACATGCCTGGAAATTTTGGATACTACACAAACAACAATAACACATGCCCAGAAAGTTTATGTTTTATAGGAAAAGAGAAATTTCCAAAAAAATTATTAATGTGGATAGCCATATCTGAAGGTGGTATGTCCGAGCCATTGTTTTGCACTTCCAAGGCTGTAGCGATCAATTCATCAATCTATATTAATTAATGTTTAAAAAAACGACTTCTTTCGTTTATTCACAAGTATCATGGAGACTTTAACTGTTTATTTTGGCCAGATTTAGCAAGTTCTCATTATTCTAAAGATTCTCTAAATTGGATGGACCAATATGTCTATTACGTTGATAAAGAATCCAATCCCCCAAATGTGCCTCAAGCACGACCAATTGAAAATTTTTGGGGACATTTGGCACAGAAGGTTTACGAGGGAGATTGGCAAGCTTCAACAGAGCAAGTTTTGATTGATCGCATTAAACTAAAACTACAATAAATTGATTTAAACTTTTTACAGTCGCATATGAGGGCGACTGTAAAAAGTTTAAATCAATTTATTGTAGTTATGAAGGGCGATATGAAGGCGTCAGAGCAAAATTGAGATCAATTGCAGATGGTGGTGTTTTTTTATATAAAAAATAATACATTTTTATTACAAGATAAATGCTCTATTTAAAAAAAAAATGTATATATATATATATATATATATATATATATATATATATATATATATATATACATCTATATCAGTATCGGACAAAACGAGTGTAACCGAATAATGCTAATTTAGTTTCTTTATATAAAAGAGCTGCATTTTTTCAATTTAGAGAAATAACTATGTAACTGTTAAGAGACAAAGCTCTTCTAGTTTTAATCATCACAAAGTTTATTGTTTGTACACGAAAATTAATAAATTAATCAAAAGTATTAAAAAAAGTTGATTTCCTAATGGACAAAACAAGAACAACTCGACAAAATGTTGACCAAGCTGTATTTCGCCATCAATATTTTGTGGCGAATCCTTTGTTGTCGATCAGAGCCTTGCATCTTGGAGGCAGAGATTCGATCAGGTGATCAATGAAACTTTGTGGAATCGCTGCCCAGGCCTTTTGGATTTGTTCAAACAGTTGATCCTTATTACGAACACCTTCACGAATTTTGCGGTTGACGATCTCCCACAGGTTCTCGATAGCGTTGAGATCCGGGGATTGAGGCGGCCAATCCATCACTGATAGGTTGTTGTCTTAAAACCACTGCTTGACTACTTTAAAAGTGTGTTTCGGATCGTTGTCTTGCCGAAAAACTCATTTTCAGTTTTTTAAGTGAAATTAGCGGTTTCTTTGCAGGGCGTCGAGAAAACAATCCGGCTTCAACAGCACGTTGTCTGATTATTCGGTCCGATACAGACAGCTATGATTGCTCTTGTATATCAACTGATGATATACAGGGTTCCTTCTTGACGGATCTGACGATCATAGAATCCTCTCTAGAAGTGGTGGAACGCGGTCTTCCACCTTTGTTATCTGCTGCCAACTTCCCCGTAGAACGATATTTGGAACATGGTCTTGATACGGTCCATTTTTTCAGGCGATATTTATCTCAAATACTTTTTTGTGACATTCCACTTACGTAATTGCCAATAATTTTCTTTCTTAGTTCCAATCCAAGACTGTCGGGAGCCATTTTTGCACTTGAAGTCATAAAAATAATAAAAATAAATAATCACGCTTCTCAATGCTTACCGTGTTACATTTACCTTGTGATGATACAATAATGCTCTGTGGAAAACAACGTCTTGGTTGGATGTGGACTGTATTGATGTAATGAAACACTTGTTGTATTTCACTTCTTTTATTGATGTTCTTCGATAAAACACTTTGATAAAACTCACTTCGATAAACTGTCTTGATAATACTGACTGATTGACTCTATATACTAACTGAATTACATGTCGATTTACATGTCTCTTTTATAGTACAATGAACCTGTGTGAACCTGTTCTGGAAGATTCTAGATGCTTTCTTTCGATGCTTCTGGAAGCTTCTGGATGCGTCTGGATGCTTCTGAATGTTTCGGGATACTTCTGGATGCTTCCAGATGCTTCTTCTGGAAACTTCTGGAAACTTCTGGATACTTCCTTTAATTATTAAAAAACTTCCGTGATGTTGTCACGGACCAGACTTAAGAAAATGAAACAAACCAAAAAAGTTGCACTTGTTTTATCCGCTGCAAAATGGCACTTGTCAACGAAGTTCTGCCTGTGTGCTGTCACCTAATTGCTCATGTCATGGCATGCTATGACTCCAGACTCCTGAACTGTTTGCTGAGGTAGTATAGTTCGTTTAGTTTTTAAGACATGTAAAATTAGGAACACTTTTTAGCATTGATCATTGGTTGGTTGCAAATGTTTTGTCCAATACTGTATATATATTTTATATATATATATACATATATATATATACATATGTATATATATATATATATATATATATATATATATATATATATATATATATATATATATATATATATATATATATATATATATATATATATATATATATATATATATATATATATATATATATTTATTTATTTATTTATTTTATATATTTCCTTTTCTATCAAACCAACATTTCTATGAGTTTTTTCTATAAATACCTATCATTCTTTATTTGCAATTGATTTCATAAAATAGGCTTTAAGTTTCTTTAACCAGTTTGGCTTGGTGAAAAAAATATAATTTTCACCAAGCCAAACTGGTTAAAGAAACTTAAAAAGCGGAAAAGTTAAAATTTAAACTTCAGAAAAAACAAACTAGAAATATGGTTTAAAACTTTTTAGCAAATTTCCTACTTTAAAAAAGATATAGAATTTTTTTTTATGGTACATATTTCATATATGGTACAAAGACTAAATATAGTTGTTACTATGTTATTTCTTTAAAACTCTTTATTGATTACTATTGAAATGAATTTAAGTCTTATCCGTCAAATGATATATTTGAATAAGTTTTGTATCTTTTTGTGTCACTGTCACTGAACAAAATTTTTCGTCTTAACTTTTAGATAAGCGTTTTGTATTTACGGCTTATAAGGCTTATCACTGTGGACCAGAGTGACAGCTAGGTTATGTTGTTTCCGAGGCCTGAAGTTTTTTTTAAATAGTTAGGTATACATTAGCTGACACCATATATATTTAGAACTTCTAGGGTGTTGGATTAAAAAAAAAAATTAAGACAAAAAAGAGTGACCACCAGATTGAAATCTTCCCCAGGTCTGATTTTTTTTCAATAGTTAAGTATACATTAGTAGACACTATTTATAATATTTAAAACTTTTGGGGTGTTAAAAAAAGTTCAAAAAAAAAATTGAGTAAAAAAATTCAAATATTGCTGTAACTTATCCTTTACAAATAAAAGCACAACGTTAGAAAGCTTTATGTTAGTTAGTTATTAAAAGTCTAAATGCCATAAATAACATACTTTACAATAGTTATATGAAATTATAAATATTAAATTAAATTATATAATTACTCAATTTATTTAATGTTTTTTGATTCAAACTCGACAACACTGGATTTTAGCCGTTTTGCATAATCTATATGGTTAACTCTTCGTTTAAATCTATTCCATGTTTTTTTGAATTTATGATGAATAGCTTCTCTTGTTTCCTCACAGTAAACTCCTAGGCCGCAGTCAGTAGAATTAAGAAAAGGAAGTATATGACATAACTCCAATGTGACCTTTCCATGTAACACTAAGCTCGATACACTAAAATGAGGCATGCACGTATTCAATCAAATCTGCATAGGACTTTTTAAACTCCAGAACAGCAGTGCTAATGCTATCCCTTGTTACCATACCAAATGCTTCTGCTTGAAGTTATTTAAACTTTCTAAGACAGTTTAATATTGGTACAAAGTCATATTTTCCATTTTTTATAAAACCACTTTCAAGTATATCCACAAACTTCAGGAACTTGTTTTCATTGTTTTCTTCAAGTCCTATGCCTTGGTTATCCTCAAAGCATGATGTAGTTTAATTGTAACCACTTCTATGATGTAGTTTGATTGTAGCCACTTCTCAAACAAAGGGTATAAACTAACTAGAACTACTGCAAGTTTATATACTGTTCCCATAAGAATATGCAGCTCAGTAAAAGAAACCAACTCCTTAAGAGGAGTTTCAGGATCTTCCTCTTCGTACAAAAGTTTTGGATTTGTAACATTTTTAAAATGTGACATTTTTAACTTGTTCTTTCTGTTAAGGGTAAAGTTGTTGTAATGATTATCCAATGACCTAAGTGTTCTCTTGATACCAGGCTCATGAGTGCAGGATCCTTCACAGTATAAACATCTGTATTTCCTAGGATGACTACTAATTCCAAACACTGAATTTGCACATTTAAGATAAAATGCAACATAAAATTTTACATCGTTTAAATTCAGAGGCTCAATTAGCTTCCAAAGATTATTGTTAGCTTTAGAAACCCCCTCAACAATTACTATAAGAAAGAATCTTTTTACTCCAGCATAAACTAGCTCTGAATCTGAAGAAGTTTTTTCCAGGGGATTAAAGACATATAAAGTAACTTTAAGGAATTCCTGACCTGAATCCATAGCTATTCTCAAATCCATAGCTATTCTCAATATGGAGTCATGTGGATTCTTCTCGAGTCTTTTCCTCTTTCTGTAATGACGAGCTGTATAAATGTAGATGTATCTTTTACATAAACCGATGTTCTAGTAATGACTTCTTCTCCATCAATAAAACCTACTTCTTTAGAAGTGTAAATTTTATCTATACGGTTTTGAAGAGCTTCAATTTTTCAAAGATGTTCGTTTCAATGCAGGTTTGACTTCCCATACTAGATCTATATACGGAACAAAAATTCTTTGTTTGATTTTTTGAAGGATTAAGAGATTTAACAAACTCCATAACAGTACCAAAGGACACCTGTTTCAGCTCAATTTGGTCAGTTTTTTTGTCAGGTGTCCCAACCACATTGTTCAAAGGAGACCCTTTAGTAGCCAACTGAAACTTCTGTCCTATGAAAATATTTTCAGCTTCTATCTTGTGCTTAAGTATACCTGGCAACATACATAAATAAAATATGTTTATTATTTGGAATTATAAAATATGATTTATATTAAAAGAACAGCCTAATATACTTGTCTGAGGCTACCCGTTCTAAATATTTAGGTTCAAGCTGTTCTGCTTCTTCAATAAGATTGTTGACAGCTCTGCTCTCTGTACAGATATGAGCTACTCCCTGCACTAAATAATTTTGTTTGAAAACAAATGAACAAAATTTTTAATTAATTAAGTATTTTATTGAGTACAATCAATTTTGTTATGTGAAGCATTACATAAATGAAAAAATAAAACAACAATAATAATAAAATTCTAATCTACAAAATAATAATATCAACAATAATAATAAAATTCTAATCAACAATAGCATGTTGAACATAGTCTGGAAGACTTTTCACGTTTAGAATCATTAGAAGCATTGATTTCATAAGCAATATCATTGATATTTGATGATCTTCTAAGATGCAATCTATCAATCTAAAATAATGGAAAAATATTGATCAGTAAGCGATATTATTTTAGCACTAAATGGTATTTTAGTCTATTCATAATATTTAAGCTTAAAGTTTAATTATATATACTATATAACTAAATTTTAGGCTTACACTATAAAAAGTGAGTAAATAGTGAATAAATAAATAGTAAATAGTTGTTTATCTTATACAATCTTATATACGTGTTTTGTATAACTTATATTTATATAATACCTCAGTACATATCATACTTGAAATAAGTATATGTATATACATATACTTATAGTGCTGTATATATAATATATAAAGTTATATACATTATAAATCTACGCATACAATAGAAAAACTAGAAGTTTTTGTAATAACACATGTATTATTTTTCAATACATGTATATGTATAATAAAATGTATTAAAAAAAAATCTGTTCTATATTTTGAGATAAGAAAGTGTGTGATAGTAAATAAAACAAAGTATTAACTAGAAAGTAATATTAATTATTCTAATATTACTATTATGATATGAATATAACATTGTATATAATGTTATTAATATACTATTAATAATATAATATTACATTACATTATATAATATTAATATAATATTACATGTTATAAAATATTATTATTAAAAAAATATTACATAAAATAATTACAACAGATTAAAATGAATTTTACTTTAGATATCTCATCTATCCAGTTCCTTAGGTACTCCACCTTGTTCTTGTCAAGATCATAGAGGTTTCTGTGGCAATTGTTACAAATAACCTTGGGATAATTGGTTACATCTAAACTATACTGGCTCCAGACGAAAGTTTTTACCTTTGTTTCAGTTGCTGAAGTGATCTTTTGAATTTTAGATGACTTTTTACTGAGCTGTGTAAGACAAGCAGCACACGTTTTATGTAAACAGTCCACCATTGTATACATAGTTTATTAATTTCGGGGAATTTCAACTCAGTTTTCACCTAATTAGTTAAGCTTTTTATGGCTAAAAATAAATATTTTTGAGTTAATTTTTTTAACTTTGTCCAATCAATCAGAAGTTTTTAATGTCATAAATAGTGTCTACTAATGTATACCCAACTATTTAAAAAAAAAAAATAAGACTTGGGGAACAACTTAACCTGGCGGTCACTCTGGTCCATAGCGTTATACTATTATATTATAGTTTTATGAGGCCGCGTCTACAAATTATATGGTTTAAAATCTTCTTATTTCTGGCATATTTGTAGAGTTAGGTACAAACGACTGTAAGTGTAAGCGTCTTAGCATATGTTAAGTTTGCAGGCAGTATATTGAACAACCTTCTGTAATTATTCTATAAAATGAGAAAACTTTAAAATTTTAGTTGAACGAAATTAGTGTTAGAACAAAAAATTAACAAATCAAACGTATTCTGAAATAGATTTTACATTACATGGAATATTTATATATAGTAGAAGAACTAATTTAAGTAAACACCATAATGAAAAACCAAAAAAACGTAAACAGTATAATACTAAAACGAAAAACTTTATGTAATAATAATAATAATAAAGTTAGAAGTTTGATATATTTAGGACAAAATTTAATTTACTTTTATATATCTATCTTACATATAAGACTTCTATATACCTAATTAAAATATAGCAATAAAAGAAAAGTAGATTATAATAATATAAAGTAACCACATTATAAATAATATAGTAATATTACTATCAGTAATAATAATAGACTATAATAATAAAAACTCCAATTATTAGTAATAGTAATCAAAATAATAATAACAATTATAATAAAACTAACGCAAACTAAAATCAAAAAAAATAATAACAATAATAACAATAGCAATAAAAACACAAATAATAATAATATTAGCAATAATAATAACAATCATAAAAATAGAAATATTTATAATAATAAGAGTTTGAAATAAGATAGTGATATAAAAAAAAATAATAATTTGAGAGAAAGTATTAATAGTAATAAATCAGCATTGAAATAAAAAAAGTGTCGGAAAAAGTTAAAAAAAAGATCAAGTACTAGTAGTAATAAATCAGCATTAAAATGAAAAAAGAAGTAGAAAAAAATTTAAAAAAAGATCAAATATTATTAGTTATAAACCAACGTTGAAGCAAATAAAGTTAAGATTGATAATAGATATTTAGCAGTAAAATAGCATAGGAATTAGGATAAAGGAAAAAGGAAAAATACTTATTAAATAGAAAATTAAAAAGACTGTTTATGAATTTGGATATTGTTGGGTGAGATTTTAACTGTGAGGGTGACTAATCTATGTGCATATGCTCTGATATTTAATAGATTCATGACAAACAGTTCTAAGTTTAAATAAAAATAAATTGACGCTTTTAGCTGATCGAAGTTGGTAACAAAAAATTTTTTTAGAAGTAAAAAAGTCATTAAATGGACAAGATATTGTTTTATGTTGCTGTTTCCAAATAAACAAACAGTTGGAATGTTGAATAAGGTCTTTTAATTTAAGTATCTTTGATATGTAATAGAGGATATTAGGTTCAGAGTTAAAATGATGAAAATAGATTATTTTTAAGGTTTTATTTTGGAGGTGAGATAATCTTATAAATGTTAGAGATTAGGTTTGTCCCAATATTTTTCAAGCATGATATATGTTAAGGAGCATTTCAATATTAAGATAATGTTGAGTTTTGGCCAACATACAGTTGGACCTACATAGTTTTAGTGCTAAGTCTTAAAGATGGGATGCAAAACTTAAAATGAAATCATTTTTTGTACCAATATACCTGATAAAATTCACAGGACCTATTTTTTGACCACTTTTTTTTAACCGCTATTTTTTGACCACTTTTTTTTAACCACTATTTTTTGACCACTTTTTTTTTATTTTTGGTTGACTTGATTTAGAGATAATAATTTCATTTTTTTAAAATTAAGTGATGATATATTGGAAAAAAGCCACTGGAGTAATTTGCTATATCATGGCTAATATTTTGGTTTATTTTTTTAAGTAAATTGTTTATTAAAAGCAGATTGGTGTCATTAGCAAATTAGTAAGTAGTGGAAAACTTCAGAGAGGTATTTAGATCATTAATAAAGAAAAGGAAAAGCAATGGTCCTAATACAGAGTCTTGAGGGACACCCATTGTTGATTTTATGAATTCAAATTCTAACCCATTATTAGAAACAAATTGTGTTTTAATTTAAATATAAGAAGAAAACCATTAGTGTAAGGTGCCTCTGATACCGTAGTATTTCAGTTCTATGATCATATTAGAATGTATCAGAGGCTTTTTGGAGTTCAACAAAAACACCACATGCAAAAACTTTATTGTCTAAAGCTGTTTTAGTTTTTTCAGTTATATCAGTTAGTGCATGAGTTGATTAATGATTGTTTCTTAACCCATACTGGTTTTTATAAATACACTTGAATTTCTCCAGAAAGTTGGAGTATCTATTGTGCATAGCTTTCTCAAATAGTTTGCTTACATTTGAGAAAAGAGAAATTATGTAATAATTAGTGTTGTATGGTTGAAAACTTTTGTATGTATTGGCGTCAGTTTAGCTATCTTAAGGAGATCTGTAAAAATTCCATTTCTTAATGAGTTATTTATCATTATGGATAGGGACTTAGACATTATGTTTGGAATAAGCTTAAGAATAAATGTGGGAAGGCTGTTTCGGCCCAAATTTTTTTTGTTTTTAAGATTTATTATAAGACTAGGCACCTCAAATTGAGTCACTGCATCATAGAAGAAAGACTTTCATAAGGATTTTTTAGAAAGTCTCTAAAATCATATTTAGGGATAATTTTTTGGTTTATTAGATTCTCTTGAATAGAAGCAAAGTAATAGGTAAAAATTTTAGCAATTGTGGTTGTATCATAGATGATTTTATCATTTATTTTGAGGTTAAAAGATTTATTGTATGTAGTAGGGGTTAATAATTTCTTTTATACTTTTCCAAGTTCTCTTAATGCTGCTTAGGTTGTTGTTGAAAAATAAAATAAAATATGTTTTTTTGATTGTTTTTGTAAGTTGCTTATTTTATTTCTATTCAACTTAAACTTATCAAAGAGTAGATTTCATGTATTGATATTGCTTGAATTAAGAAACTCTATATTATTGACACTTTTGATTGAGATTTAATAATGCCAGAGATTATCCATGGTTTAGATTTAAGTTTAATTTGTTTTTTTGTTAAAACTTTGAAGGGAGCATGTCTGCCAAGAACATTTTCAAATGTATTTAAAAAGTTTATCATTGGTTTATTAATACCCTCGTCTTTTATTTGTACCTCCAATACACCTTTATACTAGATATATCTTGTATAAAATTGTCAGTATGAAAGTTTTTGAAGTATCTTACAAATTTTTATATTCTATTTTTTGGGGCAATATTAAGAATACAGTGGTACTGGGCCGTGTGGTCTGAAAAAAAATTGCTAGATTGCTAGAGGTTGTTTCAGGAGAATATAAGTTTATGAAAATATTAACAACGATAGTTTTGGTTTTCGAAGTCATACGTGTTGAAAGAATAATGATTAGGAAAAGCAAGCAAGAGCATATTGTTTGGAGATAATTAGAAACGATATGAGACTCTCTATAATTAATTAAGTCCAAGTTAAAATCACCGATTAACATGTTTGTTTTTTTCATAACCCAATTTTTAAAGTAAAGGAGTTAAATGGTTTGTGATGAATTCTTTTTGATTTAAAGTTGGGGGACGATATATGCAACCATTTAAAGTATTGGTTTTATGAGGGTTGAGAGCTTCAAAAAAAAAAAATTCTAGAAATTTCAAGGCGTAGATTATAAGATCATCACGAACAGCAGAGTTAAGATTAGAGCTTAGACACAGAAGAGCTTCACCTTTTTTTGACTCAGGAGGGCAATGTTCAGTGTTAAATCTATTTATGATAATATCAGTTATATTTGAGTCTTTTATATATAAATTTAATTCATTTATTCCTATTACCATAGGGGAAGTGTTAAGAGTACCAATAAGACTATGGATTTTGTCAATATGTTGTGGTAAGGAAGCAATATTGAGATAAAGATATATATCAGTATCAGGATTTTAAGAATTGTTGAATTCAGTAACATCAAGATATTTATAATTAATAGTTAAATTATATACATTATTCATATCTTTATATAGACTTTAAGTGAGCAGAAGGATCATGAGATAGGTTTAGTGATAGTTTCTTGTATGAAAGTGTAAGCTTAAGTTCTTGATCGGAAAGGCTACTAAATGGTATATTTTTGGAAATACAGTCACAGCAATACCATTCTAAAGAGTCATTGGAGAAAATGTTATATGTATGCTAGGTTTAGAAAAAAATGCCATATGACTGCATTGGAGAAAATGTTATATGACTGCTAATCTTTTTGGATTCACTTAAAGGGCTAGATTGCCCTTTGTGTGAATCCAAAAAGAGCAGCTGTCACATAGAATAGCTTTATGGTTTTTGTATACATTTTTTTGGCATATTTTGTAGGATTGTTTTAATACCATATTTTATAAATTAGTATTTATAATTTACATATAAGTAATTTAGTTTCAAAGCATATGGAGATAATGCAAACAAAAGGATAAAGCAACTAATTGAAACGATAAAGCGAAACTGAAATGATAAAGCATAGGATTTAATGTATTAGTTTTGTAGTTGTAAGTCAATTTATTTGTGTATTATATTATTAATATATATAATATCTATGCATACTATCTTTTTATATTAAGATTGTAAACTAAGTTAAAAAGAGAAAATTTATGTCATAGTCATAACTGAAATATACAAGAAAAGATAACTTAGTAATATTTTGTTTTAAAGTATATAGGGGTATTTAAGCAATATAACAATAAAATACGTTGGTGCGCATTGGTGTGCATTGAATTTTTTTACTCTTAAAGCTATTTTTCAGAATGAATTATTTTACAAAAAGATATTGAAGTAAAAAAGAATAGGTATAGAAATGATCAGTGTGGAATATGAAAGTACAGAAATGGAAGGTTTGGTAAAAATCCGTGTTTTACGGGCCGGAAAGCTAGGATATATATATAAAGAAAAGTATACAAAAGGTTGTTGTGGAATAGACTTACAAAGACCCGTATTTTTCTGAATCCAGTTAGCTAGTATGCAATAATGGCGTTTTTAAATAACGGATTGATTTTATTATAACATTACTGATTATTTCATCAACTCCTAATTCAATTTCAGTCAGTTTAGTTTCGGTCATTATTGTTTTGTTAGCAGTTAAATATAACTCTAAATTTATCAGATTTTAGTTAAAAAGCTAAATTTGATCCTACACTAACAAAAACTTGATTAAATCTTTTTTACAATTTTTGATTAATTAAGTATATTAATGCCATTAAAGTTTATTGTTTTTGAAAAAAATTAGTTATTAACTTTTTTTAATTCTTTAATGACATTCCAAGTTTTCTGAGTGTTGCGTTTGAATTTCAGTAATTGGTTTGAATAATACATTTTCTTTGAACGGTTTATAGCTAGCTTAAAAATAGCATTATATTTTTTATATTTGGATTCATTTTCAAATGTTCTTTTTTTAAGAAATTTTTCAGACAAATACTGTTTCTTTGGTGATTTTAATATTCCAATAGTGGGTTACATGGGTTCAAGTTCATTTTTGATTTAACAATTTTGGTTAACTCCTGAAATGGGTTATTGTAATGTTTTTGAAGTTTTTGAAGAAAATTGTCGTAGGTTTTATTGTTATTGTTCTTATTTGTAATATATTTTTCCAGATTTTAGAAGATAAAGACTGATTAAAACGTTTAATGGAAACCTCATTAATGATTTACTTAGTTATTTTTACATTGCGAGATAAGATTACATTTTTAAGTTGCAATAAAAATTGGAAAATGATCCGATATATTGAATATAAATGTTCCAGCTTTAACTTTTTTTCTGTAAATTTGCTTGTTATAATTTGATCAATTGAGGTTACACTCTTTTTGGTGATTCCAGTTGGTTTAAAACAATCATCTTTAATCGTAATAAAACTTTTTATGTGTTTATCAAAAATTGTATGCACTATTAGGTTTTTAGTGATTTTAATAAAAATTTCAGTTGTCAATGACTCACAATCATTACTTGCTCTACAGTATTCACTTCGTGATTTATGTAAGTTAATGAAATTCTTTATAAATTTTTAGCTGAAAACTTAAATTGTTTTCAATTTCTAAATTATGTGACACGATGTTTCTGTGTGGCAAATAACTTTAAACTCCGTTTTTGTGCTAAGTAAAAATAGTTTTTTACTTAGCACAGAAAGACTTTAGAATGCTTCAAATATCTCAATGTAGGATAGCGAATGGATCTATATCTATTTTAGGATTTGAAGTATTTAAGTTGTAATATAATGGACATACGTTTTAAATTTCCTCGCTGTTATTAGAAAATTTAATATCGGGATCTAAATGACTCTCTAGAATAATTTTTCTTTTTATATGTGGAAAGATTAAAATTGTGAAATTTGACTAAAATTTATAGCTTTATCCATTATAAATAGCAAGAAACAGTATTGCATTCAAGTGCAACAAAGCACAGCTGCCTGATAAACTCGATAATAAAATTCATAAGTTTGGCCTATTTAAATTTGCAAATAACCGAGGAAACAACTTTTGCTGGTCAAAGGTACAACGTCCTAGTTTGGTCAAAGGTATACGAGATGGGTTTCTTTAACAATTATTTTCATAACCCCCATTTAAGGTAAGAAATTATCATTGAAACTTTTCTATAACATAAAGAAGATGTTGGGTAATGTTTATAATGATTTACTTTATTCAAACAACAATTTATGACAGTTTTAATATCAAAATAAGATCAACGCAAATGTTTACTTTTTAAGAGCCAAAAATTATAATTTTTTGTAGATCGATAAAATCCATTCCAAGTATAATGTTTTACGGTAAGAAGAGTTGTCATGGGCATTTATTTCTAATAGCACTTCACGTTATTTAAAAATAACAAAAGTACTCCGACAGGGTGGATTGAATAAAGGTACAACGTGCTCAAAGGTGCATTAGGTTCCCTACACGCATATGTTTATTATATCAGTGGTTAAATGCGCTGTAACTGGAGGACACTAACAACATAAATATATCAATCATGACACACACGCAACAATTTGTCCCGGTGCTTTGACGTTTTTAGAACTTTTAGTTTTTTAAAAAATTCTTTCGTTTGATATAGTGTATAACATCTTTACATATTTTATGTAAATAATATCTATAAAACTTCAAAATTGCTTTTTTTTGTACTTTAAAAAACTAAAAAGATTTAAAAAAAAAAGAAGCAAGTGGAAGGATTCAAACCACAACTTTTTTGCTCAGGAACTTTACTACCTAACTACTAGGCCATGCTGGTATGTTGGGTAATAAAAATTTTAAAACTATATAAAAATAAAAGAACTGAAAAAATGGAAAAAAATGATGTAGATTAAAATTAAGGAGATATTGCCGTCTCAGCTAACACAAAACGTTCAAGTACGTTTCTCAAACGTTGCAAACTTTCGAGCACGTTCTATAAACGCTCATAGAACGTTTATAGAACGTGCTCAAAAACGTGAATAAAAATTTTTGGTAGTTCGGCAACAATATCTAGAGATTAAGTGTAAAGACAAAAAAAGTATAAAGACAAAAAAATTCAATGTAATAAATTTTGTGATATTTTTGAAATTCTTTTTACTATTATATACAATTTTTTAACATTATAGTACTACTGCTTTTAATATTGTATACAATTGCAACATTTTAAAATGAACTTTACATAAATCAAAAAATTGAATAATTGAAACTCTACAAAGTAAAGTACAAATAAGTTTATCCAGACATTCCTTTACCCATTGCCTTAACACGAAACAGCCCAAAACTGCTTGATCTTGCTATCTCTTAGATGAATTTTTATTTATTGTATTATTTCAGCGCACCGAGGAGAAGTATTGTATGTACAATATTTGTCCAGAAAGTTCCTTAACAATATTGCTTACTAGGATAGAGCCGCCAATGAGCCATGGATCTCTTGGCTCTGAGGCAGAACTCTAACCACCGCGCTACAGCTGAAATTACTTCATTATTACTTCCTTTCTACCTCGGTTTTCGTGTTATTACTGCTAATATCTGGTTATTTTTTAACTGTAATTTTAAACTATTTTCCACTATATAATAGTAATATAAATAAACAATATTTAATTTTTCCTCTACCTTAAGTTTTACATAAGTTTTTCTTGTGTATCGTTTATTTAAAGTTGTTTGTTTGTATTTTATTGTTGAAACTTGTCATTTGCATTAAATGATCCTCCTTCTGATTTTATAACTATTTAACTCCAAGACTCCTAACATTGTTTTCTAAACTTATTTAATTGTAAACTTTAAATTGATTTGTTATTTTAATTGTAAAAGAAATAGAGTTCCTTATAAACAATTTTTAGAGTTAATTCCAACTGTTACATATGGTAAACATTACAAACAATTATATCCAAAAGCGTGGTCTCTAAATTAACGAGTGTTCTAAAATTAAATATTATTGTTACACGTAAGTTTTGACAAATTGTTATAAAAATCCTTTAGATTTTTGAAATTATAAAAGTAAAATAAAAAAAAAACAATCGAACTTAAAATAGCTGAGCTTAAAAAAAATAGTGACTAAGGGATAAGTGTCATCAGTATCTATAATAAGTCTAATGATATAAAAATGTAGAATTAGTATGGCTTTCTTTTTTAAATCTGGACATAAAGTAACATCTATAACTCACCTTAAACCATTTCTAAATTTAAAATCAATTTTTTTCCGACTTTCCTATATTGTTTACATTATTCTTAAGTTTCTATATTTCTTCAGCATGAAGTTGCAGTAAATACATTATTTTGTAAAAAGCTAATAATAAAAAAAAGTAAAGGAAAACATTTAGTTTGATCATTTGCTTTTTTAATCAAAAAGCATTTAAAAAATCAATTTTTATCTTCGTATCTAAATATAAAAATAATATTGAATAAAGCATTACAAGTAAATGATGTCCTCAATGTCAAAAAAGTTCATTTGCGGTTTTAGTTTTTTATGAAACTAAGAGATAAACTACTGCTAGGATTTTTTAATAATAATGTTTATGTCGCATTAATGCGTGTATGCAATGATAATAAACATTGATATTCTAATTTTATTTTTCTAAGGCTGTGTTTGTAAGGTAATTATATTAACACTTTTTTAAATACAATATTTTCAAGAGAGTTAAGTACGTTTGTTGGACGTCTTAAGCATGTCCATAGGACTTAAGGCGTCTATAAAACGTCGTTGTGACGTATAACGAACGTCTGTGCCTGCTAAGTTAGTATTAAATATAAATTCTTTTGCATGTGAATCGTAAGTAATAAACGTTTTAAAATAAATCAATTAAAAAACGTAAATGTTTCAAAATACAAAAAAAAATAACGTTTTTTTATAAACTAAAAGCTTCTTTCAATCTCTTACCATTAAGGTTATGGACTACAATGTTATAATGAACCTCTTCATAACGGCACGCAAGATGTACAAGTATCTTTAGAGACATGTGTAGGGAGTCAAAACTTATGTGCAACGTTAATTTTGAATAGTTATGAAAGTTCATCAGTTGAACGAAGATGCATATCAGGATATTTTATCCCTTGTTCTTTACAATGCACTTTTTTCTACTCATCTTATCCTTATTGCCAGGTAATAATTATTTATTTATATTTAAATATGTATCTATTAGAGCCGTGCATAGGGTGAGTCACCCGAACAAATTGCTCCGGGCCGCAGACCCTATGGGGCCCCCGTCAGCGGAAATAACATTCCGGTTGTTTTTTTCCCATGTTTTTACTCTATCAACAGCTTTAAGTTAAATAAAAAATTAAAATAGCTCATTAAGTTTAATGAAAATAACCGCAAAAAAGAGCTTAAGATCTAATGATTCTTTTTTTTAAATAAATTTAGCGTTGCATAACTTATAGACAATCCCTGGAAGAGCTTTTGTTTAAATCTTATCTAGATATATATATATATATATATATATATATATATATATATATATATATATATATATATATATTTATATATATATATATATATATATATAAATATATATATATGTTTAAACAATTTTAAAATGTAATCTACAAATAGAGTGCTCAATGTTCTTAAAAAAACAGAGCAATTATAAATTAGTAGAAAACCACTTAACAAAATTTTTTTCTCATTTTACACTGTGTTTCATGAATAAAGACTCATCAAAAATGCATTTTTGCATTGAGTCTGAGCATTTCTGATGAGTCTTTATTCATGAAACACAGTGTGAAATAAGAAAAAAGTTTTGTTAAGCGATTTTCTACTAATTTATATTTGCTCTGTTCATTTAAGAATATTGAACACTCTATTTGCAGAATATATTTTAAAATTTTTTAAACATGTATATATATATATATATATATATATATATATATATATATATATATATATATATATATATATATATATATATATATATATATATATATATATATATATATATATATATATATATATATATATATATATATATATATATATATATATATATATATATATATATATATATATATATATATATATATATATATATATATATATATATATATGTATATATAAATATATAAATATATATAAATGAACACTTATTAGACGAAGGTATTTAAAAAAATAAAACTGAAACACACGTTTCCATCTGGTGCGTCAAAGTTAAAAATCAATAAAGTAAAAAAAACAGCTCTACAAAAAGGATTGCAAGCATTACTTGATGTTGGAATTACATCTACTCCTAAAATATCAGATGCCCTTTCCACTAACTCAACGAAGCAAAAAGATGACGGAAGTATCCAATCTTTTTTTACTGGTAATAGTGCTGACAGTGGCAGTGCAGACAGATTAGCCACTTTTCAAGACAGTCAAATTAGTGGTAGTGATAATACTTTTACAAGAATCACTCTCAGTGATGGACCAGCTTTGTTGCAGCCATTTGACATTAGAGAATTTGAAGCAGAAAATATTTCCTCTTCTAAGCTAGAAAGGGTTGTTATGGCTGGTCATATTCTCTTCCCACTGGATATGCCAAAAGATACTGGAAATCGTATATTTCCAATGTCAATTTTGAAAAGCTGAATGCTTTATGGGGAATCCTTCTCGCAGTATCGACTTGTATTTAGCCCAGCAAAGGCAGCATTGTTTTATTTTCCATTCCAATTATTTTTACCTAGAAAGCAGGTTCTATGATTGGAGGATGGAGATATGGAAAGAAGTGAAAGAATCTCATCAGTCTAATTCCTGAGCATAAATAATTGAAAACACTTAAATAATGCTACATTCAGTGGCGTGAATTGAAAGCTTGAATGAAAGTTGTTTAGTCAATTGATTATTTGATGAATTGCCAAATCCTTAATGAAGCTGACACCTGGAGAAAAAACTTGGAACGAATCTTAGATGTAATTCTGTTTCTTGGTGAACGCAGGTTGGCTTTTCGTAGATAATCTGACCTAATTGGATATTCTCATAATGAAAAATTTCTTAGGATTGCTGAAACTGATTTCGAATTATGATCCAATTCTTAAGGAACATGTGATAAAAGTTAAACAATCACAGGACAAGGGTTAACGACTTCAGGTGCATTACTTGTCAAATCGTTCTCAAAATAAATTCATTGGCCTTTGTGCAGCTGAGGTTCGCAGGCGAATTATAGAAGAGTGCAAGTCTGCAAAGTATTTTTCAATCATGGTTAATGCCACACCTGATGTGAGCCATACCGACCAAACTACGTTTGTTATTCGTTATGTACATAAAGAAGAACCAGGAAAATTTTTTAATAAGAGAAGTTTTTGATCTTTGCAGATTGTACCAAAAAAACTGGATCTGATATTGCAGAATTAATTCTGGAAACTATGGAAAACTTTTTTTTGAAGACTGCCATGGCCAAGGCTATGACAATGCAGTCAACATGTCAGGAAAGTACAAGGGTTTTCAAGCAATCCTACAAAAGAAGAACCCATTGTCTATATTCTCACACTGTGGTTGTCATTCATTGAATTAGTGTGCACAGAATGCTGCACATCATTGAATGCTTTTAACTTCTTTCAAATCATTGAATCTTTGAAAGAAGTTAAGAGCTTAACTCTTACGCTTAAAACAAAAAGTAAGATTAGAGGTGCCCTGAAATTTATGATCCTTCAAATATGTTCTCATGTCTGGAATTTAGATGAAAATCCTCTCATTGATTGACCGTTGCAACCAGGCCAATCAGTCAAGAAAGGCAACTTGTTGGAATTGAAGTGGAAAATATTGAAGCATTGATCTGTCAACTCAATTTTGTTTTGGAGGAATGGCCTACAATTTTGGAAGAGACCAAGTTGGCTGCAGATATTGCAAAAATCAGTCCTCAATTTCCAATACACAAAAAAGTGAAGCGCAAAGGTTTTGCTGGGGAGCAAATTGAAGGTGATGAACAAATCACAGAATTAACAGAAACAGAATCAGGAGACAACATTTCGGAGAACGGTTTTTTTATCACATTTTTGATTCTGTAATTGATTGACATACTGCACGTTTCACAGCAGATCAAGAATTCTTTTCTATATTCTCTTTTTTGTGGAAGTATCAAAAACTGTTTGAAGTAGAAACCAAGAGTGACCGAAAATGAACTGACTGAAGAATTGTTTCACATAAAACAAATTCATACTGCAAATTTTGAAAAAAAACCTCTTGCCTCATTTAACTTATAAAAAATTTTTGAAATGAAGCTTGGGGAACTCTTTAGAAAAACAGTAATTGCATTGCGTTTTTTTGATTCAATTCCAATGAGAGTGGCCTCAAGTGAGCCACTCTCACTGGAATTGAATCAAAAAAACGCAATGCAATTACTGTATTTCTAAAGAGTTCCCCATTCAGTAATTTGAAACTCATCAAAAATTTTTTGCGCTTAACTATGAGACAAGAAAGAACAAGTGACCTCGCTATTTTGAGTATAGAGTGTCTATTAGCACAAAATCTTGACTTCCATCACGTGATTGAAAAGTTTGCTGAACAAAAGACAAGAAAAATAACTTTGTAAGAAACGAAACCTGGAATATTTATTTATACTTATATTCCAATAATATAATAAAAAAATTTGAGCAGGCTTTTTTTTTTTTGAAGTAAGGAAGGTTGGCCCCAACCTGAAGGATGCTCCGAGCTCCATCATGTGCACGGCCTGGTATCTCTCGCTATATATAAATATATATATATTATATATAGAGATTTATGGTATCTCTCTCTATATATAATTATATATATATTAGTATTTATATATATATATATATATATATATATATATATATATATATATATATATATATATATATATATATATATATATATATATATATATATATATACTAATCTATATTTTGTTTGATGATTACTATAATATAATATACATATATATTATATTATATTATTCAATAAACAAAAATTTTTTTCATTTTGAATGTTTCATCAACAAAGAATCATCTGAAATGAATGATTAAATTAATAAAACTTTAATTTGTTCCAAAAATTAAATTACAGGAAGTCGCAAATGTCTTAACTACTGTAAATTTTTACACATTTGTTGAATTTGGTGACACTATTATATAAAGAATTCTTTAGAAATGGTTGCTTATGCTTTTTTTTAAATGTTTTTTTAAAAAGGCTATTTAATATAAATATTATTTGAACTCATTTATTTTTATATTGTTTTAGATGAAACTTATTTTCCTGCCTAGATCTCGAAATTAATTCCGAATTTTTGTTTAGAAAGCATTCTTGATTTGCATGTGTAAATATTTCAAATTTTTATTGTAGGCACAGTTTGTCTTTTTTCAAAATATTATTATATGCAGGCGCTGTTTTAAGGATGGACTAATTCAGTATAAAATCAACAATATTTTTTTCCGGTTATTTCCCATATATATTTTGACAGCATGGTGTCTTTTGAATACCTTATATTTTCGAAAGATTGCTTATGATAGGAAAAACTTTTTTTCTATTCACCCTCTGTTATGCCAATAAATTGTTTATCAGGTACATTCTAAGAGGAAACAACACATTTATACACCACATTTTTTGATAAACAACTTCCACTCATTGGACAATTGTTTTTTTTGTTTACAATTACAATTTTCAGTATTGTTTTCATTTAGGATTTCTTTTTTGTTTAACAAAGCATGATTGTGACCTTTTATAATTCTTTCCATATTTTTTGTGGAACTGTAGCTTACTTTAATTGTATTTCGATTAGAAACTTTATGTAATTTATTAGAGGGCGGGAAATGCTTATCGACCAATTTTAAAAACACTTTATCTATGTATGTTGAAACATTTTTTCTATATGGGGGGTTAAATCATATTACATTTCTTTCTTCTTGAAAGTTTTTTTATTTATGTATATGTATATTATATATTTTTATATATATAAATATATATATATATACATAAAGATATATATACATATATATATATATATATATATATATATATATATATATATATATATATATATATATATATATATATATATATATATATATATATAATTTTGGTATATATATTTTATATATATATACCAAAATTATATATATATATATATATATATATATATATATATATATATATATATATATATATATATATATATATATATATATATATATATATGTATATATATATATATATATATATATATATATATATATATATATATATATATATATATATATATGCATATAGCTTAATTTGGTGCAACTTCGTCATTTGTGGAACTTATTTTTTTCTTTGTAATGATTTCAGAATGGAAAACGAAAATTAGCCTGGAAGTTTTGTTACAATGCAGCATGCCCCTTAACGTTTCTCTTAATTTTTAATTTCCTATTTGAATAAAAAAATTAGTTGAAATATCATTATGAAGAGTGACGAAGTGGCCCTGACTTAGAGGCAACTTCGTCATGTGCCGAATTATTAGTTTATTATAAAGTTAGAGAGCTCTTGAGCAACTTCGGCATGTTTTATATTATAATTCAGTATTTATGAAACTGTAGAGAAATCAAAAATAATAAAAGTTAAAGAAATCTTCTTAGTTTTCGTTGATTCTGTTAAGATCATAAAAAGCGAAACTAATTTACAAAACTTTTAGACAATCAGTCTTATGTCTATTAAATAAAAGGCTCGTGGTTTAATACATTTCTAATTATAATCAGTGAACATACAACGACATTACAATAACGTATTACAATTACATAATGTTCCAGAAAACAGTATTCAAACTTAGTCCTCTAAACACCAATCACAAGTGTACTACGGCTCCTCAGAAGAACTGTTACAAACTCCGCATAACCACTAGTGGCATGAAACACATTGTATCCAATCTGGACCTCAATGACTGTTATTTTCACATTTACAAATTCTGCACTTATTTTTGTCATATACCAGCTGTCAAGATGGACCAGGTTATTGTGTATCAGACTAAATTGCACTGCCAGGATTAATTTCTAAAAATAGTTCTAAAAATAGACTTAATAAAATTTTCCAAGGCTTACTAGGATCAAAATAAGGACAAATTTTACAAAATACAAGGAAGCTCAATGCCAGTGCACGTAGAAAAAAGGTGCAACAAGACAAAGAAAAAAGGTGCAATAAAATAATGTTGTTGGGTTTGCGCACATCAGATTCTCTCTATCCTGAAGGATCACTACTTGGTGTATTTTTCCTAAGATTTCAAAAAATTGGAAAAATAAAAGATTCAATGACAAATGGGAACAACTCCAGCAAAGTATGAGAACAGAAAAATGCAAGATATGGCTTCATGCTAGTGGACGTAAAATTTTTCTTGAAAATAAAGTTAAAAAAGACACCTATATTTGTTCCATTTATTACTTATCTATATTTACTTACGTATACCTAAATTCATTCTCACCTATATTTAGCCTCAATTATATTTACACTCACCTATATTTAGCCTCACTTATATTTACACTCACCTATATTTACACTCACCTATATTTACACTCACCTATATTTACACTCACCAATATTTACACTCACCTATATTTGCACTCACCTATATTTACACTCATCTATATTTACACTCACCTATATTTACACTCACCTATATTTACACTCACCTATATTTACACTCACCTATATTTACACTCACCTATATTTACACTCACCTATATTTACACTCACCTATATTTACACTCACCTATATTTACACTCACCTATATTTACACTCACCTATATTTACACTCACCTATATTTACACTCACCTATATTTACACTTACCTATATTTACACTCACTTATATTTACACTCACCTATATTTACACTCACCTATATTTACACTCACCTATATTTACATATACAGGGTTAGTCAAAAGTTTTGTCTCCCCCACTGGTCTAACAATTTCAACTTTAATACAAAAACAAGTAATGATTTGCAATAAATACATATTTATTAAACACAACAATACATAAACCAATAAAATAAAAATATAATTCATGCTTAGTACTTAGTATGTCCTCCATTTGCAGCTCGAACAGCCGCAACACGACTCGGCAGAGATTCCGCCAGAGCCTTCAGATAATCACCATCCATCGATTTCCAAGTTTTTTGAACACGGCGTACCAGTTCTTCCCTATTTTTTGGCCGTGGTTCAAGCAGCACACTGTCTTGAAGTTTTGCCCACAAGTGTTCGATACAGGTCATGTCAGGGCTGTTACCTGGCCACCGACCTTTTGGGATAAAGGCGGCAAAATTTAAATAGTTTATAAAATTAAATAATTTTTATGTCAAAAACATATTTTTAAAAATAACATCAGTAAACAACAGTATTAAGGTCAAGGTTAGATACTGAAAATAATTATCTATAAATTACAACGCTGACAAGAGATAAAATGTACTTCAAAAAAAGTGCCACTAAGGGGAGACAAAACTTTTGACTAACCCTGTATATACATTACTCACCTATATTTGCTCTATTCTATTAATTACATATTATCGGCGGAAAAGGTTCTTTAGAAAAAAAACCACATCCTATTTGTGCTAGTCATTCAAAAGATCAGTTGCAGAAAAAAAGATAAAAAAAAAAGAAAATTACCGCTTACTCGAAATCATGTTCCTAAACTAAAAAGTTTACCTCGTGTAAGTTTTCAAGTTGAAAAGAGTAGCATTAATGTTAAAACCATTTGTAATCTTTCTGTTAGTTCTGAAATAAATACAGAGTGCAACATTGCTGATTTTATTACTGGCAAAAACCATGATTTTTTTGTTGATTCTTCTGATCATTAAGTCCTGCAAAGTATGAACTTTAAAAATTTTATAAATCTACTCAAACTCTTCATGATAAATACATGCTAGGATCAAAGATTTAAACAATTGGTTTAAAAAATATTAAATCTCAAAATCCAAAAACTTGCTTTTCTCTTTTAAATTAAAAATTATCTTATTTGTTGTATTGTTCAGTTGCACAATATATCGTCGATGGAAAACATATTATTTTCAGAAAAAAGCTGTATATATTTTATTGGTTTAGCTAAATCTCAATTTTCGACTTTGTTTGACTTTCTCGGACCAGCGAAATAAAAACTTTGATACTGGAACAGCTTAAGGGTTGTGAAGTTTAAAACAAAGTGTTTAAAGTTATCTGTAATAAAGCGGTTGTTCGTCACCTTGTTGAGACTAAGGAGAGCTTTCAATATTTTTACTCTTACCCATTGGTTAAACGTGAGGGAATTTTTTATTTGTTCAATTTTCACAACACGAATAATGTTCATTTTTTATCATTTTAAAGAGCTTCCATTGTTTCTAGAGCGACAATTTAATGAATGAAATCTTCCTAAAGTATTTAGACCATTTAAGAATATACGTGTTATCATCGACTGTACTAAATTTAGGTGTGAAGTATCGCAAAGTTATACACAGCAAGATAATACTTGTTCTTAATATAAAAGTCATTGCACATTGAAATGCCTCATTGCAATTAATTTATTTGAGATTTATATGAAGGTAGGGTTAGTGGTGTTTCAATCTAAGTTTCATCTGAAATTAAACTTTTAACTGGCCACTGAACAAGGTCAATCATTAAATCATGACAAATATCTGAGTGAAAAGAAACTACTACAATCACCACTTTTTAAAGAGGTTATTGTTAAAAATAACATGTAATATACTATAGTTTATATATAAATACACCTACTTATAAAAATTTACTTTGAATAACAACTATTTCACTGAGTATTTATAAATATCAATTTATAAAAACTAACTGTGCAGCCCACCAACAGTAGATAGTGCGCTATTGCAGCGTGAGCTAAGCCTGTCAAGTAAAACTTTAAATTCATAGACTGATTTTTATGCTTTAATGTCATTCGATAGTTTATTCCACTCCTTAAATATTCTGTTTTTAAAAAAGTTTTTTCGAGTTATTGACAATCTCTCGCTCAATAATTCGTCTAATATTTCTTGCTAAAGGTGAGTTCCACTTTTGAACATTTAATCAGATCTCCGCGATTTCTAATTATATCCAGCGTTGTTAGATTAAGTCTACTTATTCCCTCTTTATACGATTTTTTAAACAATGTGCAACTTTTTTAGCTCTTCGCTGAACTTGTTCAACTTAACATTTTTTTTTTCACATATTTTATATGTTTGATGCACTATTCTTCATATTTAACTAAAAACAAGCAATTACACTCTTCAAAATTTTTATAATCAAACAAGACTGGTCAATTTGTTTCAGAATTACCATTATTCAGATATATTTATATAACTATTTTTAACTAAAATTAAATCAAGTAAGCTAGATTATTTCTTTTGGATTTTTGATACGTTGGTGTACTTCCCATTGGTACTAGAGATTGTTCGTTTAATGTGTTTAAAAAATATTTCTTTATGATATTTATCTTTGAAATGATTTTATCTCGGAGAACCAGTTCAGATTTAGATAATTAAAATCTCCTGTTTTAAGTAAGACATCACAGTGTTCTCTGTCAAATCGAAGATTCTACGCAAATGATCAATTTATTTATTTATTTTGCAGCTTGTAAGTCGTTATTTGGCAGTCTATAAATACACCCAACCAAAACAAATATAGATCTTATTTTACATTAACACTATATTTGTTCTACGGTAGTATTGCATAATTGTTTTCTTTAGTGTCCATACAATTTAGTGTTATTAAACTCAATTTTGATAAGGTTTGGTCTAAAAAGTTTACTTGTGGGAGTTTCTGAGGAGAGTATGGTTTCTTTTTTTATTAGAATTAATTTTTGTTACTTTGGACAGAAAATTGATAGCATTGATCCTGAAATTATTGTTGGTATGGTTGAGATGTTGTTGATAATATTGCAAGCGGTTTTGTTGTTGGCGTGGTTGAAATTGTTGTTGATAAAACTATAGTTGTCTTTCTTGAGTTTTTTAATAATGCTGTTGTTTGTCTTCTTGATGATAAAATGGTTCTTTCCTTCCAACCCAGTTGGAACAACCTGTACGCTGTTGATAATATCTGCTTTTATTAAAGCTTGATGTGTTTGATGTATTTGAGAAGATTGAACTAGATGGTTGCTTGTAAAACTCTTTAGTTGTTGTTGACTACCTACTAGATTTTGTAATTTTACATGGTGCAATTGCCTCATTTAAGCTAGAAAATGGGTGTTTGTTTGAATCTTTGTTTTGGGTCCTAGTCCATTAACGCACTGGACCGTATCACTGCTGATGACAAAACACAATAGACTGTTTTGTCTATAATTAATGTTATAAGACTTATTGTGCTCGTTCCTTTGCGTAAGAAGACAATCCAGCTTACTGGTTATTTCTCATTTGAATTCACATAGCCATTTATCTAAAAGCTTTAATGTGAAGTATACTTTACGCTCTTTTCTGATACTTTTTTAATCACTATTAATGTTAAATTGTTTTACATCAACGTAATGACGGTGATTGTAAATAAAAATAAATAAATAAAAAAATAAATGTAAAGATAATAGTTTTTTATTTCTTGTAGTAGTATATAATGAAGGCTCGGAACTAAAGGAATTTTGAAGATATGTTTTAATTCTTGTAATATAAGTGTATATAAGAAAAATACTAAAGCACCTAAGTTATTTACCGAAATAAATTATATCAAAATAATTATTCAATAATTTTGACATAAATACTTTACAGTATTAAAACTACAAAAAATTTAAAAAAGTTTTGACAAATTTTAAAATTCAAATAAGGGTTTTGTAGCTTTTAAGAAATAAACTTTTTTAATATAAAATGCTTCAAAAAATATTAAATATAACAATTAAAGTAAAATGAATAAATACAAAAGTTAAAACTGAATAAGGTACTTAACTTATGTTAAGTACTTAATTCAGTGTTAACTTTTAAAACAGGAGAGGTGAAAGAAAAAAAATATATATATATTTTATATAAAATATAATATATATATATATATATATATATATATATATATATATATATATATATATATATATATATATATATATATATATATATATATATATATTATATATATATATATATATATATATATATATATATATATATATATATATATATATATATATATATATATATATATATATATATATATATATATATATATATATATGAGGCCTATTGAATTTTTTTCTTTTTTCACATCTTCACTTCCAACAAGACTTCAAGCAATTACAAATAGAGTTAAAAGTTACTAGAAGAGGATGAAAATTATAGAGTGAGATAACGATTAACAAAAAACTTAAAAGATTACAAATTATACGAATTAGAAAAACATGACGAAGGAAGCGAATTCCAAGGAATAAACACTGGGCAAATAAGAATTTTTGAAACACTTATGAATCTTCACAGTAAATAGTTAAGATATAATTAAATGATAAGTAACACAAGAATAAATTTTAGTAGATGGAACAAAAGACGTTAGCTCTTTAGAGCAGTGCCCATTATGGTACTTATAGATTAGAGAAAGAGAAGCAATACTACGACAATTTGATAATAGTTGTAAGTTGGCTGCAAGAGCAGTTCCAATTGTGCCTGCTTGCCCCTTGTCTAAAAGAGGAAGGGCATTATTTAGAAGATTCGCCACATATATAGCAACAGTATTCCATACAAGGACGGATTTAAGATTTATCGAGATAAAGAATTGAATCCTGAGAAAATAAGTGGTGAGCACGACAAAGAGATCAACCTTGGCAAATGCCAATTTTACAATCAATTTGGTACACGATTTTAAAAAAAATTGGAAGTTAGAGTTAATCCTAGAAGATAAAAGCAACATGACTCATCGAGTACATTACCGTTCATAAATTTAGGAATATCTGAATGATTGCGATTACGGTTAGCTGAAAAAAACGAGTTTTATCTGAGTTAAAGTTCACCAGCGATTGAGAACCTTATACAGTTGTAGTGAGGTCCTACGTGAGGTCCTTTTCATATCGATTGCCCCCTTCAAGCAAGCAGAGTGTGTTGGTTTGTGGAGAGTATGAGTAAAAAGTTTTAGAAATTTTGATAGCAATAGCCGTAGTCTCTCCACATTTGTCTAATGCACAATAGAATCTATCGGTTATTATTGTTAACAAGGCTAACAAATCAGCATTAGAATAAGAAGATCGAAAGCCTTATTGATGATTAGTCAGTAAGTTATTAGATTCAAGATAAAAGATTAAGTACTTAATCCCTCAGCTAACTATTAAAGTTTTAAAAACTCTGTCATAACGTTTAAATAGATTCAATACAAGCGTTAATCTTGACGTAAAGTTCACTGCAATTTTTCTTTTGACACCTTTTAAACGTTCACCTTAAACACGCAATAACGTAAACGGAAATTTTCTCAACTTCTTTATTGTTATTTTTTAATTAAACGTACATAGGTATAGGTTAAGTTTATTTTGCTTTAAAAGACGCTAACAACAATTTGCATCAACTTACGTTAAGTATGTTTAAAAAAGCCATATCCAAGTCAAATAAGTTGTTTATTTTGTCCTTTTCAAGACGATCAAGTATTTGCGATAAATTTTTAGAGCTTCAAAATGAAGTGATGCAAAAACTTTTAATGTTCCAAATATCCTTATTACTGAAAGGTCCTAAGTTTACCACAACCAAAGGTAAATTCATTTCAGTGAAATCCCATTTCAAATATTTACAAAAAAATTGATCATCCATGAACTGTTTTATGATTCAGAATACAACGATGAATCTTTAGTAAAAAATAAATCTAATCAGGAAATGTTCACATCGAATCCTCTTTTATCAATCATTGTACAACAAATAAATAACTTAGTTACTTGTGTATCAAGACCATTTTATAACTGAAACATGTAAAAAAGTTTATTGTAAGCAAATGAAACATGTTTTAAGAAACTTAAAAATCACGTTGATAAGTTTAAAGAATGTTTACCATAAAAAAAAACGACTTATCTCAAAAATTATGAATGGAAAACTAGCAACTT
>NC_088932.1:7375000-7475000 GCF_038396675.1 Hydra vulgaris | reverse complement strand
TTGGTATTCGCAAAGTTTTCTGAACAAAAATAGGCAAAAAAATGATTTTTTGAAGATAGCTTATAGAGTTTATGTTATTTAACACGATTGTTTAATTTTTAATTTCATTTGTATTTTAGTTTTCACTTTTTTTTTCTTGTTTTTATTTATTTTTGTTTTCATTAATCTACTTAATAAAGTCGAAATCTATTTCAGCGAGTATAAGAATAAAAATCGAATAAATAAAAAGATTACTAAAAAGTTAATATTTCTATCATTTTCCATTACATTTGAATATGTTTTAAAATTTAAATTATATATATATATATATATATATATATTATATCATCTGGTTTTAATATCAAAATACCAGTTTATAATATACATTTTTAAATTTTAGGCAAGCTGCTGCGATACAGATTTATGCAACTCTAATGCTACTCAACTATCAACACAAACCACTACATCAATTCCTAGAGTGCTATCTACCAGGCATTATACAACACCAAATAAACCAACACCTATGACAACTATATCGAAGATTTTACATTTTCTTTCAGAAATTTTTTCAAAAATTGCAAAAATCTTTTTTAAACATTAATTTCACTTTTTTATTGTTGCATGTATACTCAAATAAAAATTTTATTTGAGTATTCATGCAACAAAAGTATAAATAAAGCAACAAATGTAACTTTTGTATAACTTTTTGTAATCTTACTTTATGTTTAATAAAAATGTATGAGTTCTTTATTAAAAAATTAACTCGCGATCGAAATCATTAAAGGCTAACTCGTAAATTTGTTTTTTATTAATTTCCATAAATATATATATGAAGGCCTTATTGTGAATCAATGACAAGCCACACTTTCTTCAAAAATGAGTTATTATCATTTTTATAATCATAAATATCATACGCAACTTTTATTTATTTTTTTTGTCTAATATTCAATATCCATTAGTATTTTTATGATGTATAAATTTGAGAGAATGATAGGTAAGCACTGACTTTATAGATTTAAATGAAACTTAAAAGTCATTTTTATCAAATATTTGTTTATATATATATATATATATATATATATATATATATATATATATATATATATATATATATATATATATATATATATATATATATATGAACAGAGCAATAATAAATTAGTAAAAACACTTATCTAATTTTTGATTACTTCAACACTGTGTTTCACCATCAGTAGGTTCATCAGGAAGAATGTCTAAACATAAAAAAAAATTTTCAAATTATAGAGAAATTATTTTACAGGAAGTTGGGAATTGTTATAATTAATTAATTATGTAATAACTGTAGTATTTTGCAACCTTTTGCAAAATAAAAGTTATAACATTTCTTTAGTTGAAAAAATAGAACACTTTATTAAAAGAATTCGTTGGAAAGCCCATTTTTTCTTAGAATCTGAAAACAAAAAAAGTCCTATAATTGAAAATAACCAAAAAGAAAATTTCGGATTCGAGACAAAAAACGCCCCACCATTTATTCCTAACCTAGAAAACTTTGAAAACGAAATATTACACTTGATTAAAACAATAAAATTTTGAAACATGACAATGATTTTCAAAAGGAACTCAAGTTAGACATTATTAATATAAAATCAAACCCTAGTATTTTAGTTTTTGCTGATAAAACAAGCAACATATACCAAATTGCCCCCGATAATCACCACAAATTACTGCGCGATAATATTTCTAATAACTACGTAAAAGCCCTGAAAAACTTAAAAATTCATTTAACTTAGAAGGCCAAAACATTGCTAAAACAATTAATTTAGATGCTAGAATTTAATCAGTCGCACTAGCGCAAGCGTTTATAATACTAAAAGATCATAAAGCAAATTTTGAAAATAAACTCCCTTGTAAGCTACTAGTACCTTCAAAAAGTGAACCAGAGCACATTAGTAAAATTAAATTAGATAAAATAAATAATATTATTCGGAAAAAATTAAATTTGCAACAGTGGAAAAACACCACTGATGTTATAAATTGGTTTTCTAAAATTAGTAATAAAAATGAATGCACGTTTATACAACTTGATATTAATGATATTTACCCCTCAGTTACAGCAGAAATTTCAGATAAAACAATAGAATTTGGAAAAACCCACACTGAAATTACAGACGATACTATTCGTCTAATTAAACATTGCAGAAAAACTTTACTCTATTTTAATAATGAGACGTGAAAGAAAAAAACCACGCACGAATGCTTTGATGTAACAATGGGAAGTTACGACGGAGCAGAAATTTGCGAACTTGTAGGCCTATATATTTTAAATTCCCTAGCTAAAATAGTTCATTTTAATCAATTAGGCTTGTACCGCGATGATTGTTTAAAATATTATAGAAATTTTCAAAAACTTTGGCTTCCAAATTGAGATAAACATTAATTTAAAAATTGTGAATTTTCTTGATGTCACATTTAACCTCTCAGAAAATTCTTATAGGCCTTATAAAAAACCTAATGATGAATTATCGTATATTGATATAAATTCGAATCATCCCCCTCAAATCTTAAAACAAATTCCCAATTCAATTAACAATAGACTTTGTCAAAACTCCTCTAATGAAAATATTTTTAGCTCTTCCAAACGCGTGTATGAAGATGCTCTTAAAAAAAGCGGATTTAAAAATTTTGAGCTTAAATTTGAAACAAAAATTGCAAAAAAGCGAAATAGAAATATAATTTGGTTCAACCCACCGTACAGCAAAAATGTTTCAACAAACATTGGAAAAGCCTTTTTAAAATTAGTTGACAAACATTTCTCTCCCTCTAATAAATTGCACAAAATTTTTAACAGAAACACTATTAAAGTAAGCTATAGCTGTACAAAAAATATTGAAAGAATTATAAAAGGCCATAATTTTGCATTGATTAATAAAAATGAATTTCTCAAAGAAAAAAAAACTGAAAATTGTAACTGCAAGCAAAAACTTGACTGCCCTATTTATGGCAAATGTTTATCAAAAAATATTATTTACAAATGTATTGTTTCCTCGCAAAACAACCCTGATAAGCATTGTATTGGCTTAACCAAGGGCAAATGGAAAAAACGATTTGCCAATCACAAACAATCTTTTAAACATAAAAAATACTCAAAAGAGACTATGTTGTCTAAATATATTTGGCAACTAAAAGAAAAAAAATTAATTTTAAATTAAACTGGTCTATCCTAAAAATTGCGCTTGCCTATAACAACATTTCCAAAAAATGTATACTATGTTTACAAGAAAAATTTGAAATTATTACTCATTTAGATCAAGAAAATTTACTGAATAAAAAATCAGGAATTTTAACAAAATGACGTTGTTCTTCATATGACAACAAATTTGCATTTTTAAGAAAATAAAGTTAGCCTCCGTATGGCAGTTAGCTTTAAGACGATAAACCACAACAAAATGATTTAATATTATTAATAATAATATTTTATTTAAATTTACAAATAATTTTGTTATACTTATAATAACAAGTTGTAAGCGACACTTCAAACGAGTTATTAGTTACAACATTCAGGGAATAGTGGGGAATGTTATAAACACTCCGTCAATACAGTAAATGGCCTCAAGTGAAACAGGCTAGGAATGCAGGGCTGAATGATTAAATACATTAATTTAAAGTTAGGCGTTATTAAAATTTACATAGAGCACCTATTGAGAAGAGATTCTATTTTAATGTGTTAAAAGTATGGTAAACAAATTGATTACATAAATATATATTATCAGAGATCACCCTAGTCATATTTTAAAATTTCGAAAAAATTTTTTCTAAAAACATAAAATTTTTTCAAAAAACATCTGGAAAGTTCTAGAAACAAAAATACATTAGGTCATTATACATAAAACTAAAAGTACTTGCACGCGAATAATGTTTAAATGATTTAATTTTTCAACATAGTAAAATAGCGGCGTAGTGCTGTGGATGTTACATTAGTAATGTTATGAGGCGCGGCTGGCAAAGTTATGAGTTCGAATTTTCCAAAAAGGATTTTATTTTGTTAAAAAAAAGAAATTTCGAAATAGTTTTAAGTTTTTAAACTATTATTGTTCTTGTTTTTTTTAAAAAAAAAAGTTTCAGATAATATGTACATAAATGCGTTCAATTAAAGACTTTTATTTCCATACTTAATTAAGTAGAATTTATGAAGGTATATGATTAATTTAAAAGATTATTAAATCAAATTAATCTAGGTTTTTAGATGAAATAGTCATAATAACTAATAATAAATACACGCGTAGAAATTTAAAAAAATTACTTATTCACGCGTAAAAATAATGCTTAGCCTAAACAAATATAGCGTAAGAATGCCGCTCTAAATCGGCTTCGGCTGCCGACGTTGTCAAAGCTCCGTTTTTCGTTAAGGATTTTTTATGGCAAAATAGCGGTTGCCAATGCCGGACAAGATCTGGTAGAACAACAATTAGCCATTTTTACACCGTACCCAGCAAACATATCAGCGTTGAACCAACGTTGGAAACCGGTCGCAGCGTAGAAAAAGCGTTACAGTCACAAAAACAACGTGTTTTCGACGTTGAATCAATGTTTGTTTTTGTATACTAAATCGCCGTAAATTGGAACGTTGAATAAGCGTTAAAAATGTAACCAAATTTAGCTTCAAAATCTATGCTTTATTAACGTTAAAAATAAACCGCTTTTTAAACGTTACATTATCAACGTTGAATAAGCGGATAAATTTTAACGTATATTATATTCTCAAAAAATCGCGTTTATTCAACGTTGAATAAAAGTACGCAAATAATAACTGTAAAAACGTTGCAAAGTTTAAGGTTTATCAACGTTTGACATGAGCTGCTTTTTTAACGTATTTAAGCTATTTATGAAACGTTTATTCAACGTTACATATACCAACGTTGAAAATGTGGTAATTGAAAAACCTTGAAAAAGTGTTACTTTGCTAACGTTAATAAAACGTTGTTTTGGCAACGTTGAGGAAGTGGCACATTGAAACTTTATTTCCAATTTTTTTAAAAACTTCTAATATTAATAGGAAAGTCCTAATTATAGAGTTGGTGTTGTATATTTGAATCTAACATTTAATCTTTATCATATATTTTTATTTATTTTGATGATATGTATTTATGCATGTATATATGGGTTAATTTATAAATGGTTTATTAAAATTAGAGCTATCAAACTTTCTATAAGTGTAATAAAAGTTTAACAACAGAACTGAAAATTGTTAGTGTCTGATCATCAATTTTAATAAAGTATTGTAAATAGATCATATTACTTTTTCAGAGGTGGAAGAAATCAGCATATCCTCAGTGTTTAAAACTATGAAAATCATTTACAAAAATGATTAGCTTAATTAAAAATACAATACTTTTTTTATCATGTTTTATACGTATAAAGTAACTTTCTAACTGCTATTACACAGTAAGATTGCAGAATTGTAACAAATAACATCTAAAAGTAACCGGAGTAAATATTAAATTAACTTTCAGCAAGTAGTATATTGAACTTCATAAAATCAATAAAGGTAATGAATTTATATAAAGCAAATGCAAACTTTATCAAACAGTCTGTTCTTTATAGCACTATTTCTTTTTATCGCGAATGCTTTTCGTGTTTTGTATTTTTTTTTACTTTTTCAATTTTTGCCCATTCAAACATTTTTAATATAATGTCATTGAAAGATGAAACTTGCTTGAGTAGATATAACAAATGTAGAAACATGATCTTTATAATAACAGTTATTGTTATTCTATAATAACACTATCATCTCGTAAACAAATCTTCAAGCTTAATCTCTGTATTTTCAAATTCCGTTCAGCGTCCTGGGGCTTTCCGATATGGCAATTTTGGTGTCAATTTTGATGTTAGAGATGCGTTATCCAGTTATTATAGATAGAGGTGGAACGAACTATGTGGATATTAGAAAATAAAATTTGTTTATAAGAAATATGAACCTTTTTTTTTACAATTTTACAACTTTTAAAAGTTTGTTTACAAAACATTAATAACGGAAAAAATAATTTAAGAAAAAATATTTTGACGTAACAAAATAATTACTAAATAATTTAACAATAAATTAATTTAACAAAATAATTACTAAAATAAAACATTTTTTACGTATTGCATTTTAAACATGCTGCATCTTGAAAATGATCATTCTGCATTTTTGATTTCAAATATATATTTTGGGATCACAAGTAAGATGATAGTAATTTTCACATCTTCCTGCAAGATGTTTCTAAATATATTTCAACTTATTACAATTCAATTAAGTATTACCTTCAATACAATTAATGGAGGTTAACCACAGTTGTCTACTAATTCAGTACAAGGAAAAATGGAATTTCCTTGCAAAGTCGAATAGCTGTTTCGGACCTTGGAAACGCATTAAACTGTATGCCCTCAACACATTCCATTAAACGATTTGTCATTTGAATAGCGATAACTGTTTGAGCTTAAATAGTGTTTTTATTAGGAATTCATCACTAGCATCAATGGTTACTATCTTATCAATAAATAAACCATTGTTATTAAAATGTTTAATGATGTCCGCCTCATCTCGGTCTGGTCACATCTCTCTTTTTCCATCAGAAATATTTTAGAAGCAGCAATTCTGTTTTATGGAGATTTAAACCTTCAGGCCAATTATATGATGTTTTTTGATTCTTCATTATCATCAGCAAGTATGAGGAAATCAGAGACAAATTATGATTTAGAATCGTTTGTTTGTAAGAGATTTTATACAGATGTCAGATACATGACACAGCTTTTTGCTAACTAAGAGGGCACTTCCTGAATACATATAATATAGTATCATATACAAAAGATATAATAAATACCTAATATTTGTCTTGGTAGAACACAGCGAAAATTCTGTTTAATTAAGATGACTCTTTTTGCAAATCCATGTTCTCAGCATTGCCTATTTTGATTAGCAATGTTTGATAGAGCTATGGCATGGTTTTAAAAATAGTTTGGCACCCAATCCATTTTAAAGTTAGAACCAGTATAGCTAAAAGAAAAAATATTCATGACTAGTTTTGTAGAAAATTCAAAATATCGTGTAAATGGACAAATTATTAAAAATAATCAGGCAATTTAATACAATTTAGGCGATTTGGTATGTAGCAGTGATTTCAGAGGGCCGAGACAGTCCAGAACGCTATTCTAGTACTATGGAACTGTATTTTTATAAGTACTGGAACGGTGTTCGTATGAAAAACAGGGTGGCCAGACAATTTTTATTTACTTTACCCGACTAAAATAAAAAAAAGGCAACTTGAAAATATTTAAACCAATATAAAAGAAATACGTCGAGTCGGAATCCTTTAAAACTCCCTAATAGTTTTTCCATTACTTTTCCAAAATTTGTTATATTTTCTGGCTTCCGAGACTTTTTGACATAAATTTAAACTTTTCTGATTTAATTATTTATTCTATATTATATATTTATTACATACAGTATATATAGTAAACGGCCGGGGTTGATATTTGACAGGGGCCTGATCCTGTTGCGACCGGCGCTGTATAAACGTTTTTACATCCTAAAATACATTTTTTTTTAAGTTTATGTTTGATTTTGTATATATAACCGTTTATGAACATCATCATCAACATGATCATCATGATCATGATCATCATTATAATAATCTCCATCATCATTATCGCCATCATCGCCATCATTATTATCATCATCATCATCATCATTGTAATCATCAACATCATCATCTCATCATCAGCAGCAGCAGGCTTTAGCCTTCCTCTTTTTTGCTGTTTCTTTAATCATGGTCAATGCTCAAACAAGCTTCATCTCTATTACAATAAACCAAAACTCATTCTTGTTTGTCTTCTATTCAACAAGTTGCGTTCTTTTACTGCATCTGTCCCTATTTATTAAATACTATATATATATATATATATATATATATATATATATATATATATATATATATATATATATATATATATATATGTATATATATATATGTATATATATGTGTATGTATATATATGTATGTATATATATATATATAAAATTATAATATATATATATATATATATATATATATATATATATATATATATATATATATATATATATATATATATATATATATATATATATATATATATATAATTATAATATATAATATATATATAGAATATATATATATGTGTGTAGCCAGGTTAGGTTATTCTGCTACTGCTAACATGTAATCCAGTACAACCTGCTGCTGAGCTGTCTTGTAGGATACACTTTTTTGGGCAAAGGCTAGGGAGAAGCCAACTCCGACTTAAAACACCTCCTAAATTGGGACTCTAGCAAGAGATGGTGTCTTAACAAAAATACTCATCTTGAGGCGTTAAACACATCCTGCTACTGCCTTGTAGAAGCCCTCTCTAGGGAAAGAGTAAACAGATTCTATCTGTTGACCAGTCTCACACCCCTTCTTCATCTTTATTAAGTTGGTGTAGATATAATTATAATACAATGTTTCCAGTTTCTCAATGCCTGGGTTTTGGTTGTATATCATTCTATAATCTCCTAATGAGGGTACAGCTTCAAAATTCAATTTTATGGTTCAGAAGTTGGCTGGTAGTCAGGTTTCCCAAACTCTGTGATAGCTCTCAGAAAGGCTGATTCCAAACAAAAGCTGTAAAATATCAGAGAACTAACAGAGCAATGTTGCGCATGGATGGTATCCCTGTTCGTACTTTTGGTGTGCATTGCCACCATTTGGAGTCCTTTGTTACAGCTTAGGTTTTATTAATAGTTATGAGGCAATTGCTTGGACTATTGAATATTATACTGAGTGCTATCTGTGTTTTGAGTTAAGTTGTTAAACAAATCAAAAATGACTATTATTTCTGATCAAGTTGACCAAGCCCTCTCTCTTTACGCTTCAGCCAATATCTTTGTTGTAGGTGACTTAAATGCTCATCAAACTAAATAGCTTGGCTTTAGTGTCAGTGCCTCTGCAGCTATTATCTTTTTCAATCTCCAACACAAATATTCGACTTTCAAATTCGCTTTCCAGACAATTCGAATCATTTTCTTTCTCTACTTGACTTATTTCTTATCCTTGTCTTGTTTCTGATCCTAGTCAGTGCTTAACTGTACCACATTCACGTTTAAATGCTTCTATTATGGTTTGATCTCTCTAAAACTATTATCTCATTCTCCTTTTGTCAGCATAATCTCCTTATCATCGTGCTTCTTCAACTACCTTAAAGCTGTCAGCGACTTATTTTGTGAATTTTTGATGATGGCCTTTGGGTAGAAATCTTTTATCTTCATACGTTGTAATGTGCTTCATACGTAACTTCTTAGATTCTTTTATTCCCTCTCTGCAATTGCAAGTCAGTCTTTTTTTATGGTTTTCCTCACATTGTGCTGCTGCAATTTCCAATCGAAACGATTTTTTTCAAATCTATCAGCACAAAAATCTCTAGAAAACTGACATCTGTTTACTTTTGTGAGAAACCATTGTAAAAACGTTTCGTCTAACGATAAAGCCCGCTATTCTCAGGTCAAGAAATCTCGTTTTTTCATCTAAAAAATTAGTCTCTCAAGACTTCTGAAAATCTTTAACAGCATCTATAAGAGGAATAATCTGTTATGACTTCTCTTGAATGACTCCGATTTTGTCACCCTACCTATAGATAAAGCTAAATAGTTTCCTAAGAACTTTTATCAATATCATCTCTTGATTCACTATTCACATTACTCCTGATTCTATTCTTTATCTACAAATCTCAAATCTTTCCTTTTTATGGGGAACACTGCTTCCATATCTGGGGCGGATCTCCCAATGATGCCGTTTCTCTTTTAGACAAGGTGAAAAAATGCATTGTAAACATAATCGACTTACTCTTACAGCCAACCTCCAACCATTATCACATCTATTGTAATGTTGCTTCTCTTTTTCTTTTAGGCAATATTATCATGGGCACTGCTCTAAAGAGCTAGCGTCTCTTGTGCCATCTACTAAAATTCGTTCTGCGTTACTTGCTCATTTAACTGTTACTCGTCATTTAAGTCTCATCCTTTTACTGTGATTGCTTCTGAGTGCTCCAAAAACTTTATCTTTTCTCTTCTATAATTTTCCAACTCTAATAGTGGTTGCTTGAGCTTTATTGGAAGTGAAAATGCTCAAAAATATATATATTATTCATATTTAGAATATATATATATATATATATATATATATATATATATATATATATATATATATATATATATATATATATATATATATATATATATATATATATGTATATGTATATATATAAGCTTTTGAGAAATTTTTCCATTAAGTCTAAAATAATAGCTCCTGTTTGACCCAACAATTGTTTACCATAAGTTGCTCCCTAGAGAGATTTTTACTTTTAGTACATAGTGCATCCTATTCGCATATAGCATAGAGTCTATACCATACTTATGCCTTTTATTATTCACATACTGCCTAGGATACAGTGTTCCTTCCAAAGCATCATTGACTCATCGATTGATTTATTTTTATTAGGACAGTAGATGTTATCCATTGTATTATTTAAGTGATCGAGAAGTCCAATAGTTTTACACAATGTTTCACTTCCTGAATCTTTGTTGTTAATAAAATACCAAAACTGTAAGATTAATCCGTATCATTTTGTGGATTATTCTAGAAAATAAGGTAACTCTATGGAGACTGTTCTTAGACCAAGTTCCAAAGATGGCATATTGACACACCCCATATGAAGAAGAACTCCAGAAACTACCGCATATCTTCTGAATTTATTGATTTCCGATCTTTAAAACGTGAGCTTCTTCTGAGGCGCTGCTTATTTATTTTTTGCGTCGCTTAGCAATTAGTTTCAACTACCATAGTATTTATAAAACTCTATGTACAAAAAGTCGAAAGAAATCTAATGGTTTCTTGTTCTCACGTTTATCTTCAAACCAGGATCGGCAGTAAATTGAATTTGTTTTACAATATTCGGCTTTTCTTTCCATTGGTTTAAATTTCTAGATGGATTTGTTTCAGAAGTTGTTTTTTCAGGCAAAATATTGCTTTTAGATCTACCTGTTGAGCTTTGTTTTGATTTTGTCTATAAGCAAGACCACTCGTTGTTCGAGCTCTTTTCGGCGGCATTAAAAAATCTTCTGCAGTGGTTGCTAAATGAGGTTGAAACTGATTGCCATCACTTTCTTCAGTGTTATTATCTTCATAACCAGATTCTGATACAGTCAAGCTTGAAAATGTAGTAGTATAAGCAAAAAATGAATTCGAATCTTCAATATCATCAACTTCACTATCCTCGCAATCTTCCATAATCATATGTGCTTATCAATTTGCGGAATATCTGTGTTGAGCTAATATGAGATAGATAAATTTATAAATTATCTATTTATAAAAAAGAAATTACTTTATTCATAAAACACATTAATTAGAAAGATTTGTAAAAAATTCAAAGTGCACACTAATATGTTTTTTAATATATTAAAAAACATTTTGTAAACCTTGTGTAAATCAAATTTTTTCCACATTTTTAATAACAAACATGCAGTATAATGTAGTTATTAAATATATTTCAGCTTCTAGTCTAAAAAACACAACAATTTAGAATTAAGAAAACAAAATATAAATTACCTTTTTTACTCATGTATAACTCCCAATGTGCATGTGCATGTGCAAAAAACTGAAACACTATTTATATATATTTGCATTAAATAGTTACATTACTATACCTTTCCAAGATGTATTTAAGAACTTGAAAGTTGTAATTAAGAAAAGTAAGGTGCAATTGAGAAATACAACATGTAATTTAGAAGTCACAATATGTAATTCATAAAAAACACAAAATGTAATTAAGAAATTTTAAAATGTAATTGAGAAACCCAGTATGTAAATAAGAAATCGCAATATGTAATTGGAAAACAAAAGTTCTAATTAGAAATCGTAATATGGAAATAAGAATACATTATTGGATTGGGAATTTGCAAGCAATGTAAGCTTAGAAGTCATAATAAAAAATCTTCTGGTACATGCATTTTAATAAAAAAATATCAAATTTAGCATTTGTATGAGGACAAATACAGTAATACAGTAATGGAATTGAAAGGTCATTGTGTTATATGTCAATACATTTATAAACAAATAATAACAAGAAGTCTGTTATTAAATTGAATCCGTGAATTTATTACACTAAGTTTGTTTACATCCACTTTTGGAACAGCCAGTCACCTTGTCCAATTTGTAGACATGAAATACATACAACCGAATAAGTTGAAAGAAAACATTATGTTTTATCTTCATCGAATGAGTAATTGAATGTGCTCGAGCCAAATGATGACTCAATTGTCATTTTTCTCACTTGGTGCAAACTTTAGGTGTCATATATAACACAGAGCTCACAAATAAACTTAAATTTCCTTAGCGGAAATTTAAATTCCTCGGAAGATATAACGGAGGATGGCGCTAACTACAGTAATCCCTTTATTGACTTTTTTATTTTATCAGAACAGATTATTATTTATTGAAAACCAACCCATATGGCCACCTTGGCCAAATTAGGATCAAACATAATATTAGCAAGGAAGGCAAAAAAATCAAAGATAAATAACTTTTTTTGATAATTTATATTATAAAAACATTTCGACATCATAAAGTTCATCTTCTCAATTAATTCTTACTATTTCTTATTTACAACTTTCATGTTCTCAAATATTACATCTAACGTTTCTTAATTACATCTTCCGTGTCTTCAAATTGCATATTACGTTTCTTAACTACAACTTTCAAGCTCTCAATTACACATTTAGAGCGCGTAGTCACCGCAATGAGTTATAATCATTACGGTGATGTATAGTAAACTCTTACTTTGGGACTGGAGAAAAAAATTTCTTCTTTATTGCCAAAGTACGAGTATACTCGTAGTGCTTATTTTTTAAGCCATATTCAGAATAAAAAATACTATAGATTTATTTTAGATTAAAAGTTTATTTGTTGAAATGTTGATATCTAGTCTTGGCAATAAGAATGAAACCACGAAAAAAACAGCCTCGGAAAAGTCTACGATTGCAGACATGGTCGGCAGAGAAACAAAGAATAGTTTAAAATAGCTCGGCAGCGAACGTGTTAAAAATAGCTTCTCAGGAGTCCTGGCACCCATCAAATTGCAGAGTTGGAGCTCCAACTCCAACTCCGGGGTTATGGTACCAGTGGAAGCTGGTCTCGGCTCCAACTAAAATATTCAATAATTTTTACGCATTACCACCGCACAATGTGTCATTAGGGCGTTTCATTCCCGAGATTTTTTTGAAAAATGATTACGTAATTTAATGGTAAAATACGGCAAAAAAAAAAAATAATAATGGGCAAAAAAACAAGTCTGTAAATTTTTCAAAGTAGGTTTTCAAAGTATGGATCCCTATTTTGAAAAAATATCGTTTTTTACACTTTTTTCAACTTTAAACTTAAATAACTTAAAAATTGATTATTTTTAGGTCGTTGTCATTCTGGTAACTTCGAACTTGCGGAAAACGTCGAATAAAATCTGTAAATGTTTTCAAATTTTTTTTTTACTAGTAAATTCTTTGCCTGTTGCTCAACAAACGAGAACAACAGAAATTTGTTTTAAGTCTTTTCAGAGAAGTTTTACCATAGTGAAATAAATTTTATTGTCAAAAATAATGTTTTTTCCTATTACAGTGACACAGTCGAAAGTGGTGATAAAATTGTGTGATTTCAATCGAAAGTAGTAATAACATTGCGTGATTTCAGGGTAGAATATTTTGTATTATATTGTGATTCTCAGGTAAGGTCTTTTCCGCTATCTGGATGGTAGCGTAAAACAATACAATAGTGTAAAGATTGCTAAACAGGTTGCAAATTAGCTTTGCTTCTTGCACATGTCCGTTGTTAAAGAAAAAGTGTTTTGTAGTATTGTAACTAACGTGTGCAGGTTGTCATATAAAATTATTTTTCACTTATTCAAAATCGTACAACTAAATAAATGAAGTAATGCTAAATAACATGTTCAATAGAATGGTTCAAAAACAACATTGTTGAAACATATCTGCAGTTGGTTTTAATTTTTTCTATGTATAAAGTAACAATGGATTTAGAAGTTTTTAGAATAAAATATATTTTTAGGGGTGCCTCAAGACCTGTGAATATTTGATGGGTCCCTAATATTAATTAAAAATTTCAAAAATAATCATCATTTTATGTAATGAATAATTTAAATTTTACTGCCAAGGAAATGATATTTTTTTGATAAATAAATAAAATGCGTTTTTACAAAAGTTTTTAGTTAGTAGAGACAATGATAATATTGAAAAAATCTGTGTGTCTCAGAAGATAGAGTACTCATAACATCATCATGACATCATCATGACATCAACCAAAAAACCAACAGCTTGTTGAAAATTCATTTTGTCTCATCGCATTTGAGGAAACTGAGTTTCTGCGGAAACTAGGCCAGATCTAAAATAAAAAATAAATAATAAATAAATAATATAATAATAATAATAAAATACTTATAAATAATATAGTAACAATAAAAATAATAATAATAAAAATAAAAATAAAAAGATGAAAATCAAAACTAGGCCGGATCCGGCCTTGTCAAAATAATTTGAAAAGAGCCAGAAATTGTTTGAAACATTCCATAAATGAACTTATCAATTGATGTTTATTGCATTTTATCATTTATTGATGGGTTACCCAAAATTGATGAGTGTGTATAATAAATGATGAAATATTGCTTGCAGAGTGGTACATTCATTTTTTACATTCTAAATATTACCTTGATTTTTGTAAACCTTAAACGCTGTGATATTATTTTTAAGTAATGTGTCCACGAAAAGAGAATTATAAATATGTCTTTAAAAATTGCTCTTTCACAACTTTAAAATTTAAAAAACAAGTTTCTAGCGATTTGCATTATTTTATTGAACTTGTTTGTTTGTTATCAAAATGTTCTTATTAATATATATTTAAAAATTATTATAAAATATACAAAAAAAATTTAAATAATTTTTATAGGTAAAAAAATTAAAGTTGATATTGTGTTATTGCAGTTATTAATGTACAAGTGTAACTTTGAATCCTCGTGTTAATTTTTTTTTTAAATAACTAGCAAATGAAAAAAATTGATAAAAATCTTGAAGAGATCATCAAAACACCTTTTTTATGCAAAAATATTTGCTATCTCGTTTATAAAAAAATATATGTAGAGTTAAAACTAACGCAAAGCATTCAAAGCTGAATGTTTCTTGGCGTATATATTAAAGGCAATCAGATGAGCAATTGGCCAAATTTTTAGAAAAATTGGTAATGTTAAAATGTCTTTAGGTTTCAGTTTTTAGAATATTTATTAATAAAGACAATACCAATAACTTAAATACTATAAAGTGTTAGATAGTTTTGATTCGAATAAAATGGAATTTGCTTTCATCATTGTTCAATAACTTAAAATAAATTTACGTTAATTGTTATTTTCGCGGACCGCGGAAATCGAGTAAGCCGTATCCCGTCTTTTGCCGCAATTTGATTTTTAGCGCAAGCCTGACTCATCTTTTTTGGTGTAATCTGAAACTTCTAGTTGATTAACAAAATTTTCTGCAGTTCAATAATCTTAGAAGAACGGCCACTCTAGTGAATTTATCTCAGTTTTTCGTGATCATTTATTAGCCCTAATAAATCGAAAATGAGCCAATACCGTGGTCGAATTGAAAAATAAAAAAAGTTAAAAATTTTAATGTCAAAAGTTTTAGTTTCCCATTTTAAAATATTTTTGCTTTGGTAGAAAAAAGATTCTTGTCATCATTGTTCTGGTAAAGCTTGATACTTTTTCCTTAGATAAACATAAAATAACAAGCTCTTCACTTAAATACCAAAGTTATCAGTTAGTTGACGAAATCACAACCGTTGCAGTATCTGAATCCTCTTCTATACCGGTTAGTTGCAATAAAGATGAGCCATCAATCCGCAGTAAATACTCAATGGGTTATAAATTGCATCAATAAACTAGCCTATGCGGTGGATCATAATATGCCCACCACAGAAAATTATAAGTTTATCAGATAGAAGTTCCTTTTTTAAAAAATGTATATATAGAATGTGCCATAGATCTTGCATTGTGAATTGCACTTGGTTTGTGAATTTCAAATATTCTTTCCATTGATAGTTTTACCCCATGGTAGATAAAAGTTAATTCAATTTACTTTTCTTTTTTTTTTCGTTTACATTAGTTTGTCGTTGTACAATAATAGTAATAATAATTAAAAGTATAGTAGAATAACAACTACCTTCCAAAATTTACAATTATTAATAATGTAAATCATGTGAAAAAAGCAACTGAAAGAAAATCACAAAGATCTTGTCATCAGAAACTTTACTAAGCTAATAAATTTCTTACAAAGAAGAGAAAAAAAAAAAGTTCCTACAATGATGAAAGAAAACCAACTTAATAAAGTATATAGAATCATACTATAAAAAAGGTAAACTGACTTAATATAAACAGTTAAATAAATAACGTTCAGAAATATAAGATAACAATTTCAAGATGTTACTATTAAACAGTACATAAGTACGTTATCCATGTAAAATAATAAAACTTTTAAGTTTAGCTTTAAAGTAGGGTAAGAGGAAGGCAAGTCAAAGTTTTGAAATAACTTTATTCCAAAAATAATACATGTTAATCAATACAAACAGATTAAATTTGTTCATAAATAAAAATTTAGTTTAACAAATCATAATTTATTAGGATTTATTTAATGACAGGTTTTTAAGTAACTTAGTCGCATGTAGGTTTGAAAACGTTTCTTTATATGTTTTTGATAAGGTTTAAACCTAATAAAAACGTCCAAAGAACGTTTTGAAAACGTACTGGTGCCCATGGGCAAAGATATTTTTAAAAAGTTAGGAAATAAATTAATTTTCTGCATATATACAAAAACATAAGATATTGAATACATTTAAATCATATATATTAGGTAATCTTATTTCGTTGAGTAAAGGCTTTGAGTTAGCAGACTATCCGCAAAATCAAAAATACAAATTGCGTGCTTCTGACGGTTTCAAGGACTGTCTACAAAATCTGTACTTCCCTAGCAAATATTCGCAGACTAAATAGTTATGCATAAACGAATAGTAAAGTTACGACAAGCTCTTTTTACTTAAAAACTCTTGTTTTATATAGTTTGAAATATTTCAAGAAACTTTGGAACAAATGGAATGTTTTATGTAATGTGTTCATCAAAAACAAGTCTAAAATCTTTGTAACGCAAACTCTTTTTAATCTCAATTTGGTTAAATAAAAAGTTTATGGTAGATTTATGGTGAATAACGCTTTTTTTTTGTGAATAGTGAAGTGAATAGAAATTAGCATATTTTGTTTTATTAATATTGAGAGTTACTTTGTTACATTGGAAGCAGGTAGAAATGTTTTAGTCTCATTTATTGTAGAAAAACGTTTACAAATACTATTATTGGAATAAAATAAACCGCAAGCATAATACTAAATATAAGTTGATATAACGCTTTATTCAAGTCATAAATATAAAAAATGAAGTAGTGGGCTGAAAAAGAAAAGTCTGCGTGATCACACAATTGCACTATTTATTTGATAAACATAATTACAGGAAATATATTGTTTTCAGTTTGATAAATAACTTTCGAATCACTTTATTACCTTTTTGTTTACTCCATAGTATTTAAGTTTATGAATTAAAGAATGGTAACTACTGACTTATATCAAATGCCTTTCAAAGTCCAATAAAAAGTATCAACTATGTATGGGAAATTTTTAAAAGAATTTGAGATGACTAACGGAACTAAATGATTCATGTTCCGTAGAACAGCGTTTTTTGAATTTAAATAGGTTGTTATATAACAAGTTATTATAATGCATATGCGTTAGTACACTCTATTATACATTATTTTTTCTAAAATTTTCAAAAATATCGATAAAAAATATCGATAAAACAGAAAATAGTTTGATAGTTGTTAATATCAGTTCTGTCACCTTTATAAAATTTTTCACTTTTTTTTTCGCAACTTCCAATTGATTGTAAAATTCTCTATATATAAACGCTTTCAAAACTCAAAAAGAGAATATCTTTTAATTGTTAGACAGTTTATAACGACTCTAACATTTATTTCATAGGCATCAGTTGCTTTATTTTTTTTTTAAAGATTTTAAGGCTTTTTTAAACTCTTCGAAAAAGAAAATTGAATTGAAAATGAAGACATTTTACTTAACGTATGTAATCATAATCTAACAAAAAATTTATACAAATTATGAGTTATTTCCTTTACCTCATAAATACATTTGTTATCAACTTTGACAGGAAACCTGCGCAAGCTTTTTGTTTTCCACTAATTTATTTTATCATTTCCCAAATGTGTTTTGAGTCTAATGTTTGATAAAATGTGTTTTGAATGTGTTTTATGCTTATTAAGTAGTTTAGAATAGTTTGTTCGTTTTTTTTAAGTTTTTGCGAGTTTTTTTAAACAGATATTTAAAATCTTTGAATATTTTTTCATTTTCCGACGATTTTGTTTTAAATATGTTATATTTAATTTCTGCTTAAGCTTTGGTCATTGTTTCATTCATTGGTAACTAATGTATTAGTATACATTTGTGTATCATTCTTAAGGATATCTCTTGTAATAATACGATCCAAAAAGTAGCTGAATTGATTGTTACTCTTGTTGGACTATTTGTTAAAGGAACCGCTCCTAAAATTGAGTAATAAATTTTTTACTTTTTAACCATCATATGCTAAAGTATTTACGTCAAAAAAGCAAAATAAATTTAGCGAAAAAAAAAATAAAACAACAAACTTGCTCAAATAATATAATATTTAGTATGCTTAGATTTAAAAAAAAGGACATGGAAATTTTTGATGTTTTTTTTTCTATTATTAATATATTATTACATATTTTTAGCCTTGTAGCTTTTGTTTAAAGTTTATCTAAAACCAAATATTAAATATATATAAATATATTTACAAGAAATAAAAAACAAATTATTTACACGCATTTAAATAGTTTATGTACAAATATTTTAACATGCTAATATAAATATTTTTGCCTTCAAAATCTCTTTTCATTGTTTTGTACATAATTTCCAGTTGTTTCAAAGTTATAAAACTGCTTTTTGCATGGCTATATTTTGAAACTAATTGCTGATAGCTCTGAGTATAAACCTTTGAAGATCGGTCGTCAAGAAGATACAGCGACAGTCATACAGCTCCTAGATTTTGATCAAAATGTTAAATTTTTGTTTTTATTATTAAAATTTAACTAAAATATATTGTTATTTAAACAACATACCGTCAACACGTTATTCATTTTTTGCATAAGATTTTTTAAAATATTTTGTACAGACAATATATCGTTAAAATAATTTACTCTTGCATCTTGAGACTCATTGTTCGACATGAGAAAAAGCGATGAAAGTATTTCATTTAATATGCCGAGATGAATGTTTAATGCATCGTGAATCTGAAATGTTCAAAAACTATTAAGTTGCCATTATTTTAATTATCACTATTTTTATTGTTTTACCTAAACTCTGCAAGAACATTTTAAGTTTTCTATAATGTTATTGCTTTGAAAACTATTAAATCGCTAAAAAGTTACCTTTTACTTTTTCCAAATAAGGAGGTGATAAAAAAGATTCAGAAGATGTGTAAAAGCAATTGGATGGATTGCGGAAGACAAGAGTTTCTCTTCGACAGCTGCTAAAATTCCCTGAAAAACCATTTTGCTTTTATAATGATATTATTTACATAGCACATTGGCACTGCACATTGTACAATGTAACAATAATTGTAAAAAAATATATAAAGAAAGCATTACGTACCATATTGCACTTCAGCTGTGATATAGTTGAAAGCTCTGTTTGATCTGTGATCACGTTAATAACCACGTCATAAAACAACTTGTTAGCTGAACATTTTGTTAAGGTACAAGTTTGCACATTATTAACTTTACGATAAGTTGGAGAAAGGTAATGTAACGTTAATACTTTTGTTGGTGTTCGTTTTATTTGTAGTCAAATTAGATATTCCAGAGTAATTTAAAAGTAGATACTGATTTTTTACATACGTATTGTTGTTATTTTTATTGATTAATATTTCCTGTTCTGCTTGTGAGATTTGCTGAAATAATATTAGAATAAGCTACAGACATAATTCCAGACTTGTCGTTAAAAACAGCGGCAACGCCGTTTGTCGTAAAAATAGTTCTTTTTCCTTTAATTAAACTCCATAGAAGTATTAAAAACACTCCAATCAGAAGCAGTAACGAAGACGAAATGTTCTAAAGATAGTTATAGAAAATCTAAAGGTCTATATAAAACAATAAAAACAATAATTTGATCGTAAATTTTTAATTGTAAACTTTGTACGTAAATGAGAATTACATACTATTTTACGTTTAAAAAAAACAAAGAGCTTTACTATTTATAATCTTGGTATGTTCATCTTTTAGATTTGAAGTCAGCTATCTTAAGAGATGAAAAGTGTTTTGACTTTTTTTTTCATTTTTTTATATACTATTAGTTCATAAGAAACTTTGTCAAAGCTTTTTTGACGAAGAAATAAAGTTTCTACTGAATGGAAAAATTCCCAAGTAATTTTATTTTTAAAAAAACCTGAAAAAAATATTTTTTTTGGAAGCTTTGTTTTTATTTGTTTCCCACGCGCATTTTTTAGTTTTAATTAAAAAATACGTCACTTTTTTGTTTTGAACCTTAATAATAAAGCTTTTGCCTGAAAGCAAAGTTATTATATTATTTGTCAGGAAAACACCGCAATCTATTTTTAGTTAGTTGAAGAATCATTGTTTTCATATAAAAATATGCTTTATTTAATGCAGTAATAAAAATGTATTAATCAAATAATTAAATACTGTTTTTTAATGAAAATTACTTAAAAAAAATCACAACGATGAAGTTAACGCGAAAAAATTACAGCGTCTAGACGTTGTAATTAATAATTTTAATTTAACGCTTTAAGCGTCTAAATGAAAATTATAACAATGAAGAAAACTGTTTTTAAAAAGTTAAAAAAAACAACATTTTTTGCAAATAGTAATGTTTAATGAATACGATAAATAAGTTAAATATTTGTCATCATAAACTGTACTAAACTTTTTTAAATTATAAAAATGAATTTTTTTAAATAATTTGATGATGTAAGAAAATAGCCTGAAACTCAAGTGAATAGTTTGATGATATCTAACATAAATCCTGATATTATATATTTGATATATTTAATCTACAAGTTAATTTCTTCAATCTTAATATTAAATATTAGCACCCGTTATATATTTTATAATGTCAACCTGAAAAAAGTTAGCATAAGTAAGCTTAGGTGGACAACCCCAATAGTGAGAAACTTGTCGCAGGTTTAAGTTGGGTATCCCCTAAACACGGAATCAAATGTGGCAAATTTGAAACAAAAATGTTGCTACATGTGCTGCGGAATAAATGAAAATAACTGAGCTGATTCTAACCTTATTGTTTCATAAAATATCTTCTGTTGAAAAAATAACAAATACTTTTTTTATCATAACAACAACAATCACCGAACTAACTGCATAATATCGTTTAATTGGTCTGGAAATAATTATTTTTAGTTTCTAAATTATTAGGTCCAGAATGTCTATCGGCAACTCTTACAAATTTCTGAACACGAAAAGAAGAGGAAAGGTCTTTTGGTTTATTTTCGGTATGGTTTGCAGTCGTATAAATTTTTTTGGTGCATGGGTGTAGTTTTGTTTACAGTCGATTAGTTTTTGGAATGTTGAATAAAAAGTACAAAAATAGTAAAAAATATTTTGAAATTAAAAATCAGAAATCAATCGTGCTCATATTCAATAAATTCTAAAGTACTTAAAGTTCTAAAACCTTCTATTGGAATCGTCCTAAAACATTAAACGGATAACAAAACTATAAATATACAAAGGAACTTTATTTTTTTAACATTTTCACTTCTAATAAGGCTGCAAGCAACCAATATTAGAGTCGGAAGTTACTGAAAAAGAGAAAAAATGAAGTTTATAAAGCAAGATAACAATTAACAGTCTAGTTAAAAGGTTGCAAATTATTTGAATTAAGAAATCGAGATAAAAGGTGCGAAGACCCAACACGTTTGATGTTTGAGGCAAGGACCTTTGAGGAAAAAAAACTTGAAGAAAAAGAATTTTTGAAGGACTTAAGAACAGTCACGGTAAAATTATGAGATTTAATTGAATAACGAGACACGAGAAATAATTTTAGTTGATGGTGCAAGAGACGCTTTTGAGATGATGTGTGATGATGATGAGTTGATGGTGAAGACGCAAGCAGCAAAGCGTTGATTACAGTATTTATTAAAAAGATAAATAACAGCAACATCATGACGATTTGACAATGGTTGAAGGTTGGCTGCAAGAGTAATGTCAACTATACGTTTTTCACAATGCATTTTTGTACCTTGACTAAAAGAGGAAGAGCATCATTCGAAAACCGCCCAGATATGGCAACAGTAATCGATACACTGGCGGATATCTATGAATAGAGACAAAAAAGAAAACCCGGAGTAGAAAATGGTGAGCACGATAAAATAATGCAACATTAGCAGATGCTATTTTTAATGGGTTTGATACATGTTTTCCATAAATAGATCACAAGAAAAAGTAAATCCTAGAACAAGGGAGATCAGGGAGTAATCAATATCAAGGGTAAATGACTCATTAGCGTATCAAGGGTAAATGACTATTAATAAATATAGGAAGATTGTATCAAGAGAACAAATGTAGTATCATCAGCTAATACCACCTTAGATAGGAGAACTTCTATATTGTTTGGGTAAATTAAAAATAATAATAGGGTGCAAGGGTATGCAGAGTCCCAAAAGAACACCGGCTTTATATCTCTACTTTTCCCAAGTCTGTAGTGTCCAAAAGCTCTAAACATGATTATTGACTTATAATCTGCTATAAGAAAAAAGTTCATGAGATTTAATGAATTGAAACTTATTGTTTTTAAGCTCGGGAGCCGCCTGGAGACCCGGAGTCCTTGCCGCCATTATACCTAGGACTCCGGTGTTTCCAAAAAACCATTGTTCCTCTAACCTCTAAAAGTCTTAATTTTTTTCCATGAGTAGTCCATAAACTTATTTATATTTTTAGAGCTCCTGGATACCAAAGACTAGGATAAAGTAATCTTTTTGTGACTTTCAAATCCAGAGTCCTTTTTGAAACTCCGCATTCCTGAACAGGCCAAGAATATTATCTTAAGGAACCTCTGAAATTACAGGAGTGTAGCGAGAGTGCTGTCCATTGAAGACATCTTTTATGCTACGATTGGTAAGGAAGGATTTAATGACCTTAAAGATGTGACCCAATATACCATAAGAGGAGAGCTTATAGAAGACCAGCATGCCAAAGTTTATTAAAAAGGCTTGAAAAATTTTGGGAGCGATATCCTTAACCTCTCCACATTTATGTAATGCTAGATAAAACTTATTAGTTATTACCGTTAACAAATCAGCAGTAAAGAAGATAAAAACTCATAGAGTCTCAGATGAGAGATTAAGTGTTCGTTAAATAAAGACTCAAACACCTTGTTTATGAGATAGAGAGAAGACCGATAAAATGGTAGTTAGATGAGTCAGATTGCTCTCCAGATTTTTTGTAAAATAGGGATAAAAGATGCCGCTTTCCAGCAGACTGGAAAAAAATATTTTATAAGCACTTGTTTATACTTTCAAACAGATACAGCTCTGTAAGCTCTCTCTTCAAGACTATAAGAATATGCTTTGGTCCCTAAGCCTAAAAGAGCCTAGAGGATTATTCTAGATACTGAAGCTTGTCGGCTATATCAGATAGGATGTGATTAGAGGATTAGAGAAGTTCAAATTGATAAAAGTTTCTTAGCAAACAATTCAGCTTTGTCTTTAAGGTAGGTAACAAAATCTAAGCCATAAGAGGCTGATTAACAGAGTGGCTTTTATTATAGACACTGTTAAAGATTCTCCAGAAGTCTCAGGAACCTGTATTTTAAGATGAAATACAAAATATTTTGACCTGAGAATAGCTGGATATGGTGTTAAACAAAACATTTTTATAATGGTTTCTAGCAATAGTTTTCAAACGTCTGTTTTCTGTTTACAGCTGTTGGTAGAATTAGCCTCTCTGATAGCCACCACAGAGTTAAAGAAACCTGACTACCAGCCAACCTCAGAACATAAAACTGAGTTTTAGAGCTGTACCCTCATTAGGAGATAATGAAATGGGTTGCCTAGTCATAAAAATTGATATACATACAGAATCCATGCATTGAGTCAGGAAGATCCAGCATTCAAACACCCTCCTAAACTGGAAATAATATGCCTTATTTCCAGCTTTTCAGCAGATAAAATCTGTTTACCCCTTAAGAGTTAAAACTGTTGGCAAATCAAGATTTAATGACAATGAGAATGCTAAATCATTAGTTAACTCAATTATTCGAAATCCAATTTATTTACAGCAAGATTTTTCTACAAAGTTTAAGTACAATAGATCTTTTATTCAACGATATTTAAATAAAGTCTGAAAACTTTTGTTAAAATATAAATTACCTATAAAACTTACTTGATGGTTAAATGAAGGCAAGTGAAAATGATTAACATTTTCTTAAATAAGTAAGTAACTGAAATTTTTACATTGTAGAAGACAACAAAACTTAGTGTAAAAGATCAACTTGATGTTTCCATGTCATCAATAGGATAAGTAAAATCTTAGTTAAAAAGTTTTTCTCGCGAACGCACGTGTTTTTGACTGCACTTCAAGAATACTAACTTAAAAATAGAAATAACAATCAAAAAAATCGGAAAAAATTATTACAAACAAGTTAGAGAGAACAAAAAAGAGTTTGTCAAGCAACAAAGGTCAAAAGACCAAGAAAAGATCTTTACACAAATAGTGACTGGAAATATAAAAATAATTGCTGGTATAATTAAACAAAATAGAAAATGAATTAAAAATCAATAAAGTATATATGCGAAATATTAAAAGGACTTAAACCATGTGAAAGAAAGTCTCAACTTTCAAGAAGAAAAATAGAGAATTAACACAAATAAGAAAGATCTAGAAATTAAAAATATAAACAAAAAAAAAAGACTGACTTAGAAAACCGTTCTCGTTGTAACAACATAGAAATTAATATTCTGAAAGATTTGCCTGAGAAAAGAGAGGAGTGACTGTGAGAAATCTGTGAAAAAAATTTTCAAAAACTTAAAATTTCAAGCAAAGTTATTGTGCAACGAGCGCACCGAATTGGTTCGTATAAAGAAGACAAAACGCCAAGTACTAATTTCACTTAAAAATCTAAAAGGAAGTGGAATAAATGCAAATGAAGAATTTGCTAAAGAGACAATGGAGAGACAAGAGAGAAAGAAACTTTGGGAAGAAGTTAAAAAATCTTTGCATTTTAAATATAATGAATAAATTTGATAAAATTTATTGTCGCGAATTTAGAATAAGTTTTACGTAAGTTAAAGCGATCGAAGCTATGTTAATTTTATTATAGGCTAAACAAACAAATAGATTTCGAAACTTTCACGACTCAAATTTGCATTTTTTTAACGTAAATAATTATTACTCGCAGTTTTTTGATATAAAAACTTTTAAAAATGAATTAAAAAATAATAACTTTACGGTGATACACATAAATATAAGAAGTGTAGTTAACAATATAGACAAACTAAAACATTTTCTTGTAGAATGTAATTTTTGTTTACTGTGATTTGCTTAGACAAACCTGTAGTTTGACGAATCATACAGAACAAATTCAAACTTATTAATTCCGAACTACAAACTAATATCTTATGAGCGAAAAGTTCAAAAACGAGGAGATGGAACTATGCATATATTCATAATGATCTGCCTCATAAGTTAGAGACAATCTTTCGGTTCTCATACTGATGGCGAGGCTTCAACAATCCAAATAATTAACCAAAAGTTAAAAAATATACTGGTGCCCACCTGTTACAGATCACCTGAAGGTGATATAAAAAATTTTCAAATCATCGAAAACAAATATTTCTAAGCAACAAAGAACATAAAATACTATTCGAGATTGGGATAATAACATAAACTATTAAACATACAGACGAAGATGCTGTTACCGATAGTGTTTTTGATGATATGTTTCAACACGACACTCTCCCGATAATAAACAAACCCACCAGGTAATATCAACTTCAATCACTGCGATAGACAACATATATATTCATTTTACAGTTCTTCATTAAAGGCAGGTGTAATCAAAACGGATATATCCAATCACTTTCCTTTAAAAAACTTTTCTTTATACGTTTCTTTTTTCAAGATATAAAAACAAATAACTCTAAAATTAAAGCCTATAAACGAAAAATTAAAAAATTTACTATTCAACAGTTTAAAGACAATCGGCAGTGAGGTGGGATTTTAACAATTGAACTTTTAACAAAATAGCAATAAAAATATACTTTTAAGCTGCTGCTATCGTCCACCATCTGCTGCTATCGTCCACCATCTGGCCATATTGAAAGCTTTAATGCATATTTGCAAAATGACATTTTAAAAACAAGTATAAAGGAAAAGAGAACAAATTGTTTAATTGGTGACGTTAATTTAAATTGTATTGAATACCACGTAAAATAGCAACATTAAAATGTTTTACAATGATTTATTCCAAAGTGGAGCTATACCGCTTATTAACAACTTACTAGAGTAACCTCAACGTTAGTGACCTCAATTGTCAACATAATAACCGATATTTTTAATGAATCTGTTAAAATAGGTTTAATTGAAAATAACGTTTCGGGATCATTTCCACATTTTTTTCACATTAACATTCAGAAAAATAGTAAAAAAACAACAAAAAGTTTTTTTAAGAATGCTCTTTCAATGATAAAAATATGGCATCATTTAAGAATCAGCTTTCTCTTATAAATTGGAAGCATATAAACAGCTCATTCGAAGCATATTTAATGTATGACAGATTCTTTCAAACCTTTTATGAAATTTAAATGTAAATTTTCCAAAACGTCAATATATAAAAACCAATAAAAGTTTAAAGTCACCTTGGTTATACAATCTGCCAAAAGATCCTAAAAAAAAAGCAAAAACTATATATAAAATACTTAAAACGAACACCTGAAAATAAATTAATTTATAAAAATTACAATAAACTATTTAAAAGCCAAAGAAAAAAAAGGCAAACAAACATATTACTGCGGTTTACTGAACAAAATATATTCTTAGTTGATACACAGGACAAATTATAAGTCAAATGACGGGTAAATACAAATTAAAAACGTGCTTTATAACATGATAAAAAAGATAGCGTATTTTTAGACGAACCTAAACAAATAGCAAGCGACCTCAATAAGTTTTTTGTATCTGTTGATAGAAAAAACTTATTGAGTTTGCCAATTTTTGACCAAATTTAGCAAAAAATATTCCGAATATGATCCAATAAATGTTCTTAATATAATCCAAAAATTCCTAATATAATCCAATAAATGATTACGCTTTTCCATTAATTTCTAAATTAGATAAAATTGAAGTAACTTTTTCAGAATTTGAAAGTGGCATTCAAATGCTGAAAACTAGCAAAGCAGCCGGTCTTGATGATATAAATTGCAACATAGGTATAGATTCATACGACGATATAAAGTATATTCTTTTCAAAGTTTTTAAAGGTTCATATCAAGGGCTTATTGTGAAGCAATGACAAACCACACTTTTTTTCAATAATGAGTTATTATCATTTATAATCATAAATAGTATACGCAATAGCTAAAAAGATATTAAGGCATAATTCTTAAAATTGAGCTATAATTATAAAATCATCTTACTGTAAGCACTGATTTTATAGATTTTAATAAAACTTAAAACTCATTTTTCTTAAATATTTGTTTCTGTGGCTTTTCATTGTTTCACAATAAGCCCTTCAATTAATCAAAGGAATTTATCCAGACCAATTAAAAATTGGCAAGATTACACCAGTATTTAAAAGTGGTGAACCATCAAATGTCAGTTATTATTGTCTAATATCTGTCCTCTCAGTTGGAGACCAATGCATTTGATTATATACGTTGCTTTAAGAAGAGGCAACTTCTTACGGACAACTACAATTACTTATTGAAGCATAACTGTATTATTTAAAAAATCAGAATTTACATTAGGCGTTTTTATAGACTTATCAGAGGCGTTTGACACAATTGACCAAGAAATACTTTTTACAAAACTGGATTATTATGGTATTACTGGAAAAGTTTTAATGTTACTTAAAAATTACCTGAAAAATTGACAATATATCCATGTTAAAGTCTTTACCTTACTTTACCTTACTTTCTAAATATAATTTTTGGAGTTCCACAAGGATCTATACTAGGACCTCTATTATTTCTAATTATGTTAACTACTTACAAAGCCTCAAAATTAACAACAATCATGTATGCTGATGATACTAACCTCTTCTTAGAGATTTACTTAATAATATTAATAAACTTTTTAATGATAAAAATATTGAGCAAACAAAATTCTTTAATTGGTTCAAATCAAAAAAATTATCGCTCGATATTGAAAAGACTTAATAAATTCTCTTCTTTCCAGCATTTAAAAGCGTTTACTCCCAAGTGATATGCCTCTATTTTTTATTCATAATATTCAAATAAAAAAATAGAACGTCTACAAACTTTTTAGGTATTATTATAGATAAAAATCTATCTTGAAAAAAATCAAATGAGAAACTTATGTAGTTAAATTGCAAAAAGTATTAGAGCTTCGTATAAAGAAGAGTTGTTAACCGGAAGATTTCGTACAATTGTGGAGAATTTTTTGCAACGGCATTGAGAATCAGTAATTTTTTTTTTCGTACCGAATTTTTCGAAAGAAACACCGTCGATGTTATTTCGCAAATGCTACTTACGAAATGTAGTCTTTCACAATTTCAATTACATAATAAAGCTATTTTGCTTCATGTGAAAGTAGCACTTGCAAAACGAGCTGTTTTGCAAAACGACGTTTTGATGTCTATAAAAAGTTTTCGTTGGCCAAACCAATATAATGGTAAAAAATAAATTTTTATCTACAAAAATTTTTATAATAAAACTTTATTTACAGTATTGCAACATATAAACATTTTAAGGTTTTATTTTTTTAAATAATGATAAAAAACCAAATTTCTTTCGAAACGAAACACTTTCGCACCGCAACTTGCAATACAGTTACAAAACGCGACATAAATATATTCAATAGACTTTTCCGCAAACTCAACTTTTAGTTCGGCAAAGTTGAACGTTCGGTGCGATGTAAAAGTACATAAAAATTTCGAGAAACTAATGAAAACAATGTCGAATTTTGTGCTAACTCGATAGCTTGACAACCTTCATAACGTGTAAGAAAATTGCATTTTGATATTGTGCAACGTATTGTAAAGAACGTATTGAAATGAATAAATAAGATAGACTGCTGAGTAATTGCATTTTACTTTGTTCAAATCACTATTAAAAAAAAAACGTTTGAAAGTAAATAAATGATAAACGTTCGTTTTTTTATGGTAAAGGCTATTTCGACATGCAGCTTTTAATTCTTAATTACCCAATACAGTGCGCTAGAAGGATTAATAACACAACTGTAGAAACAGCAAATGCTATATGACTAACTTTTTTATAAGCATTAAATTTACAAATGCTGTATGAACTATTAGCTAAGCATTGTGAATAAAGACAACGTAGGTTCCTTCAGTAGTACAGTATAAAATTTAAACTATATGTATACACATTTGTATGAGACATAGCAAACAAACACATATATATAATTTTTCAGCTACTTCCATTTTAAAGTATTTCCATATATTTTTAAGTGCAGTTTCAATTTATGTTAAAGATGATAGCTAATTTATGTTAAACGATACTAATGAATATAACATATTTTTGTTTTATGTTTATTGTTGTTTATTATTATATTGGGCCTCGAGCTTATCGATAAATTATTGTAGGGTTATTACCGAATTATGATTTTTTTTCTTCTTACGTTACGCAAGTGAAATTGTGTATGTACAACTTCCACAATAGCAACTTGAAATACGAAAGATAAAAATGCGAAATTTTCGTAAGTTTTTGTTTACGGTGAACAACCTAATATAAAGTAAGAGCGTTTTGAATAAATATCTGAACTCAACTTTATGACTTTTTTCAGACACTGTCATATTAGGTATGCTAATATTGCCTGAGGAAGCGCTTACAGAAGTAATTTAAAACGAACTTTATTGTCAACAGAAGCACTTTGCATGACTTTAATAAAAATAAATTTTCAAGATTGTCTTACTCACTCAAAGCCTCTCTTAATTAATACGAATATTCTTAATATATATAAGTAAATATTTTTTATGTTCTTTGTTTTATGTTCAAGTGCAAACAAGCCTTCTTCAAACACCTTTCTCTATTTATATTCTTCAAAGAAAAAAATAAATACTCTTTAAGAATTTATAAACATTATATCATAGATCAGCATAATTAGTAAACTTAATACCAGGCTCATTCGAGCATGTTTGACACGATTCTCTTGGCAGCCATTGCAACCTAGGTAATAGCGAGCTTTTTTTAAAGTATAAGAAAATAGTTAAATATATATTTTTATAAGATAAATTGAAAATTGTAATTTTATATTTAGACTACTATTTTATCAAATTTATATTTTTTAAAAATAATAAAAAGTTAAACCTTTCCGGCCCACGGAAAACATATGTCCCGGTTCATTTAAAACTATTTTAGAGGTTTACTTTTATTTAAAAAAGATTACCGTGGGGTCCCACAAGCACTAATTCGTCGATTGTTATTCCTCGTTTACATTAACGATATCTACTTATCTTCTAACATACTTAACTTTGTCCTTTTGCTGATGATACGCAAGTATTCTTTAGCCACGCAAACATCAGCCATTATTATGGTTAATCAAGAACTTGAGAACCTGAACGAATGGTTTAAGGCTAACAAACTCCTTCTTAAATGTCGAAAAAGAATATTCTTTTTACAAAATTATCAAAAATCGAAGCCCTCCCCTTAAAACTACCTGATTTACTAATTGATAAAACAAAACTTAAACTAAATACTCAATCGCTTTTAGGTGTATGGATGAACATATTAGCTGGAGTAATCATATCAAAGTAATAGAAAATAAAATATTGTAAATTATTGGTATTATGTATAAAAGATAACATCTCCTGAAGGCAAATTGTTTAAAATATTTATTTTGCATTTATTGATAGCTACATCAGCTACTGCAACGTTATCTGGTAAGTACTTATCCTTCAAAGTTAAATACAATCTAACAAGATAAAAACGAGTAAGTCGCTTGATATTGTAATGAAACTAAATACGCTAGTGCCAGACCACTACTAAGAGAAATTGAGTGCAATGTTAGTCTCAAATAAATATTCTTATATTATTTTTATGTTCAATAGTTTAAAATGGTATGCTACCAAGCATTTTCCAAACTTACTTTTTTCTTTGACCAACAACATGGAACTAGTATTAATAAATAACTTTTTTATACGGTGGAAGAACATTATTAAAACAAGCTGATTTTTCGATATCTTGCCGAGGGCCGCGGTTATGGAACTTGGTTTTAACGAGTAATATAAAAACTTTAACCTCAACTCAACAATTTAAACGTGCAACAAAACAACACTTATTTGATTTTGATACAAAGCAATTACTATCCTTTTATTAAAATTTTCTATAATGTTATCGTATGAATATCTAATAAACTGACGCAACATGTTAATTATATTGTATGGTACTTAAAAACTTGTTTCATATTATTCTATATTATAATAATAACGCAATTTATAAATGCAATATTTATCTACAACTATTGTAGATGCAATATAAACAGAATTTATTTTGGTTTTGGATGGAGATATGAACTACTTATATTTGCATGTATGTGTGTGTGTGTGTGTGTGTGTGTGTGTGTGTGTGTGTGTGTGTGTGTGTGTGTGTGTGTGTGTGTGTGTGTGTGTGTGTGTGTGTATAATAAAAATAAAAGTAGAATAAAATAGAGAATTAAAAACAATAATAATTTTAAAAAATAATTAAAATTTTTTTTTTCTTCTTTTTTTTTTTGCAAAAAGTAAATTGATTGTTAAATTCAGTTTTCTCTTTAGTTTCTACTTTCCTTTTTATTCTATCCAGTTTTCAGTGATATTAACGGGGCTGGATGATAATACGATGTCTTTGCTGGTCGTGCTCTAAACTTTATGTTATATTTTTATGTTGTAAAAACATTGTAAAAGCTTATTTCTTTTTAATGACGAAATAAATAAATAAAAATAAAAAAAAAATATTTACATCCGTATAAAAATTAATCAAAACATTTATCACATAGTTAAGCGATTCTTCAAAAACAACTTTTGTCTTTCGCGGGTTTTCTGAATTATTTTTTAATTCATAAAACAGTCATAACCAAAATATGTTGTTTAGATTTAGATGCTACATCTAGTATGCAGTTCTTCTAGGATTACGTGACCTATCCATAAATGATGTCAGTGTTTTTTCGAATTTTTCGACTACCCCTCCCCCCTTTGTCAAACTGTCAATTTTTGCAAACCCCCTGAATACGCAATTACGCCGGACCACTACGATCAACGCCGACCACTCACGATCACTACGACGACGATCATCATCATCATCAATCACCGACACGCCGATCATCATCACTCATCATCATCACTCAACCACGCACCCACCCACGCGCACCCACTCCGACCACGCACTCACGCCGCCAATCACTCACCACTCACGCACGCACTCACTCACTCCGATCAATCACCGACACCACGATCTACTTAATCACCATCATCAATCACTCACCGACCACGCCGACGACATCATCAATCACCGACCACGCCGACCCACCGTCACCCCATCAATCACTCAACCACTCACTCACTCACTCACTCACGCGCACGCACGATCACGCACCCACACGCACCCACGATCACCGACCACTCGCCCACCCGACCACGCGCCAATCACCGACCACTCAACCGCAACCACCATCAGACGACCACTCACCGACCACGCTCCCGACGACCTACCTACCACGCGACGACGCAGTTTTTGGCAACTTCTAAAGTCACAAACTCGTCAAAAACCATTGATTTTTTTTTTTGACGACGTAAGACATTTATATAATAGTAGATCTCATCAAATTATATTATATAATAGTTGATATCTCATTAAATAATCAACTAAGCAAATAGTATTATATATATTTTTAATATAAACTTTCCATAGGTTGTTCAATGATTATCGGTTGAAAGAATAGTAGGAATGCTTCTGTGCTCTAAAAGGATATCGTATTCTTGAGGCTGAAATCAAACTTCAAAATATATTTCAACTATTTAGTTGAATATATTTAAATATTCATTACAATAAAAGAAAAGGTCAGCATGTGAGAAAATGGTTAAATTAATAAGAGTGTAGTATGTTTCTGTTGGCGGTGTTACTAGGTTCTAATTTAATTTTATTAACACTACCCCAAGCCACATTGCAGTAGTTGATGTGGCAATGAATGAATGAGTGGTATAGTTTAATATATGTTTATTTAACATGCTCTTCGTCTGATAATCAGAAAATTTTACTTTTCTACTTTTTTTTTTTTGCACACAATAAATTTTCTCCATATAGCATCCTCAATCTGATTTCAAATATGCAATCCTTTTTTTTTCTATCACGTTAAGCTTTAAAGATATTAGGGTTCAAATCCCTAATATTTGTGGTAAATCCTTAATATTGTCGAAAACATCTTCAAAACTATGTCAACTTGGGTCTTAAAGGTAGCGTTTTTTAACCCACTTTGAAAATATTTGTTTGTAATAAAATAAACAATTATTTATAAAGTGAAAAACATTTTTTTTCATGTTTTTTATACTTTTAATGTTTTTTACTATATTTATTGCTGGTAATTTTAATAAAGAATGTTTTAGGGCTTTTTCTACTACCTCTGTAAAAACGCTTTTTTTGAGACCCAGGTTGACGCTTTTTTTGAGACCCAGGATTGCATATTTGAAATCAGAAGAAGACTATAAGAAAAACATATTGTATGCAAAAAGTTGTATAAAACTTTGTTGGCCTGTGTTATCAAAACAATGTCGAATCACTATCGCTTAACTTTTTTCAATCAAACAATTTGGTGTTTTGACACAGATTCAGATCTAAACTATTTTAGTGATTTAGGAAAAATTGTGATTTTAGTGATTTTAGGAGCAAGACAATTGTTCCTACTTTTATAAAAATAAAAAAATATATTTCTTCTGCGTGATCAATAAAACGTTATTCATTTTAATATTAGAAGTCTAAAAAAAACTGAAAAGTTATGTACTTTTAATAGAGGAAACCTCGAATATATTTAGTATAATATGCGTAAATGAAACGTAGTGTGAATTTGATGAGGCAAAGTGTAATTTAAATCTGTATATTCCAAATATTATTATGATCCCACTAGCGCGTAAAGCAAAAAAAAAAGCAAGCGGAGGGGTGTGTTTTTTTTCAGACTACGGAAAATATGGGGTTTATTATCAGGCCTGAGATAATTATTTCTGATAACAATAATGAGGTTTTAACGGTTGAACTTCTACAACAAGTCAAGCACAACAACATTAACTTGTTTTTTCAAAACGCTTTTTTGCCGAATCAAGTCTTGCATCATTTTAAGAATCAACTAACCCTAAGAATCGAACGATATAGGAGGTCTTTGAGCAGCCGTGGCGTAGTGGTAGCGCTCTTGTCTGAAACAGGATCCGTCGTTCAACCCCTACTTTCTGGGCAAATATTCACGACATGGGTCAGCAAGGAGGCGTGAACTTCCAATTGAATGCTCATCCGCGGTGTTTTCTCGTGTATAAAGTCCGTAAGGACTTCATGGGTCCTTACGGACTTATCACAAAACACCGCGGATAAGCATTCAATTGGAATTCACGCCTCCTTCCTAACCAGTGTCGTAAAATTTGCCCGAAAAGGTTTGAACAACGGATCCTTTGTTTCTGACAAGAGCGCTACCACTACGCCACGGCTGCTCAAAACTGTTTATATGGTCATGAAGCCTAAATAAAGTAAAAAATAAAAAATAGAAATAAAAAAAGTTCAGCTGTAGCAAATTAAGTGTATGACACATTTTTTCAAACTACTAATATAATAATTTACGATGTCAATTTTTTATAAATAAACTTATTAAAACTAATAAGAGTATAAAGTCACCATGGATCAATAAAGATCTTAAAAAATCATCAAAAATAAAACAAAAGCTGTATATAAAGTACTTAAAAACGAATACCTAAAAATAAAATTATTTATAAAAATTACGCTAAAAAGTTTGAAAGTCAAAGACGAAAAAAAATTTAAAAAAAATTTTCCTATGGAATTATAAACGTAATTCAAAGCGCACATGGCAAATAATTAGTCAAATAACTGGAAATAAAAAATTAAAGCAATGCTTTATGCTAAAAGCTATAAAGAAATGATGACGCATTTTTTTATGATATTTTGTATCTGTAGGGCCTAATTTAGCTAAATATATTCCAAATATAATAAATCCAATAAATGATCACGTGTTTGCATTAATCTCTAGTTTAAACATATTTGTAGTATCTTTTCAGAATTCAAAAGTGCTTTTAAAATGCTCAAAAGTAAGATAGCAAAAAATAGCTTTTACTACAAAATATAATATGAAATTTTTAAATGTTCAATAAATCAAGGAATTTTCCCTGATCAATTGAAAATAGCCTATATATTTAAAGCAAGTGAACCGTTAAATGTCAGCAGTTATCGGCCTATATCTGTCCTCTATGTTTTTTAAAAATTTTTAGAATTTTGTAATTATAATAATAGTAACCAAATATCGAGCATCTTGGTCATAAATTAGTCCAAAAATTACTTTACGCATCTTTAGAGATTTAACTAAGAATTTTGACACTATTGACCATGAAATACTGTTTAAAAAACTTGAATATTATGGTATTACTAGTAGAGCTTTAATACTACTTAAAAGGTATTTAAAACATCGCAAACAGTTTGTCCTCAATAGCAAAAATCTGCTCTTTTCTGTTGTTATGTTATGAAAAATCTAATCCCAATAAATTACTGGTCTTTTAACAATATTAAAACTTTAGCAATAATCACATCATTTTATATGATTTTGTTCGTATTTATGATAGGTAGAAGTTCCGTAACTTTAAACTACGGACTTTAACCGTATAATTTATTATACTTTAGTATAGCCTCTAATTAGAGAGCACCATTTTTCTTTTTCTCGAGGAGAATTAATTATCCACGTATATAATTTCAAAATAGAAATTTTAATATATTTTTATTGGTTTACTCTAACTAAAGTGCTATATATTTTTAAAGAAGTGCATTCACAAAAGTTTACTTTAATTTAGGTTAAGGATGCTGTTATAAATAGCTATAGATATTTATTAAAGAAAGGTACTTCTAAAATTAGTTTCCTATATTATAAATACCTATATAATAATAAACCTATTTAGTATTATTGTATAGAATTTATGATATAAAATCCTTATATTATGTATTGAATTTTTAAAGATATATAAGTTTATATATTAACTAGTGTTACGTTTTTATAGTGTATAAAAAAAACGCTAAACAATATGAACTTTAAAAAATTAAATTCATAAGAAAATGATCTTAAAGCATTGTAGAAATAAACATATTCTTTACTAATAAGTCAAGTTTTATATACAATTTTTTTTAGACATTGAATTTACATTTATTTAAACGTATAAGTGGGAATTCAATTTCAGCTTCTACTATTAATGATTTGGATGAAATTATGTTCTAGCATTGTTTTAGAACGCAGAAACTTATGGAAAAAGATCATGTCGTTTATTTTGTTTCTTTAATTACTTTGTAAAATTTTACAATACTTATTTCTTTTTTTGTTTTGTTTATTATTATTTTTTTTTACATTTTGAAACATTTTTTTTAGTAAAGTATTATTAACGTCTTAATACGTTTTAAATATTATATAACACCTTTCATACGTCTTAGTGAAATGTGCGAAGATTTCTATGGTATTATTCTTTTTAGAAACATTAGTATGACATAAATGTTTTTAGAAAGAAACTTATCATAGAAATCTTCGTGCAATTCGCTAGGTCGTGTAAAAGGTGCTATATAATATTAAAAAGGTATTAAGACGTTAATGATACTTAATTTAAAAAATGTATCAACATACAACGAAATTCGATTTGGTTGATGAATTAATAGGCAATCATTTGAAGAGGGCTTCTAATAGAATTGCATAAAAATTATTTTATTATGTTTTTGTATGCTTACATTAATAAACATAAAATATTCAAACTTTTAGTTAATTATCCAGATCTAGACTGTTAGACCTAGGTTTTCATTTGTAAAAGGATTCTTTTCTGTATAGCATAAGGTGTTTTACTTAAATAACTTATACATAAAAAAAGATTTTACGTAAAGAAAAACGATAAAACGTTTCATTTTGACTTAGAAAAACGTCCGGTCACCGCTCCATATGGACGTTTAAAAAACCAATAAAAAACGTTTTCGTGAGACCCTTAAAAACTGTTCAAAAAACTTATTTATAGAAACGTCCGTTTTATATGGACGTTTAAAAAACCAATAAAAAACCTTTTTGCCGGACCATTAAAGTACCGTCGCAAAACGTTCTTATGCCCACTGATTATACGGGTCGTAGTATTTTTAAGTCTAATTTTATTACTTTTTTAAACCTTTTATACCAATTATAATAAATCAACATTTCAAGCGTGTTTTCTAAAAACTATTTAGAATATCAGTTTTGGGTACTAATATCCGCATCGCCGATTATTAGCGGTTCGTGCAATCACTACAGAAGCGTTTAAAACTTTTTAATGCATTTAAAAGTTTATTATATTATAAACCGTTCTTTATTCATAACTTTAAATGGTAGGCGATATCTATAGTTTTTCTATTGCATACTAAAAACAATAAAGTAATAAGTATAGAATGGTCTGTGTAGTATAGATTTACCAAGATCCATATTTCACCGGTCAGCTAGTAAAAAATAATGTAAAAACAAAGTTTTATTTGTTTGAACAGCGTAAAAGTTTACTTTTGTAAAGCAGAGAATTGAAACCAAAATATAAGTAATATAAACTTTACAAGCCACATTTCATTTTGTTACAATTTTCTCTTTTTAAAAGAAAATGTAGTGCAAAAACATCTATGACATCAATGGCTTTACAATTTTATAAGTAAAAACTTCCAGCTTTTAATACAAGCAATTCGGTTTTTATTTTTTATTATTATTATTATTTTTTAATGTTTATATACCTTTTTAGTGATAACATGACTAACTTAAAACATTATTTCGAGGTATCATAAAAACTGTTCCATTAATACTCCTTTCATATACTTATTGTCTCTAATTTTGTGTTTTAAACTTAAACAACTTGCCTTCATAACTCATTTAGAGTTATGGTTGTTTAATGCAAATTTTTTGTTGTTTTTATTGTTGAATGTATGCGACAAATTTATGGCAACTATTTCTAAGCGCTAATTAATTGTCCATTATAAACATAGTTTTAGCTAAGGGAGTTTCCATTGACAATTAAAGTTAGGAACATACTTATTGAGTATCAGTATGTCCATGTCCTTCACAAAGTAACCTAACCTGAACGGATGTCGGTTTATATAAAGTTAAAAATTTTCTTTTATTATGGAACAGTAGTATTGCGTTCAGTAGCAAAGGTTTTAATATTTGTTTATAAGCTATTAGTTAACAATATTATAATATTCCCAAATAACACTGGATAAAAGTAATAATTTCAACGGTATATTCTTATTCTAAAAACTGTGTATCCGTGCTCACAATATCATAAAACGTAAACTAATTTGAATTGTCTGTCCTAAAAAAAACTATTTGGGGCATGAAAGTACGCAAATTAACGGTCACATTGGTACAGACTTCAAAATCAAACTTTTTACGTCTTTGGTAGAAAATTTGGTTTTTAATTTTTAATAGAAATCAATATTTTCAAACTAATTTTCAAATTATGATTTTCCTAATAGTTGAACTAAACCAACCCTTAGACAAATTTTAAAATTTGTCAAAACCATTAACAATGGTTAAAACTCTATAGTTACTTTTTTCCTGCAAACTATATGTATTTTATTTTAACTGAAACCAAATTCAAAACAATACAAAACTTTATGTTTCAATAAAATGATAAAAACAAGTTTTAAAATCCGATTAAGAAAAAAATAGTTTGAAAAAATTTCTTTCATTTAAAAGAAAAAATCAATTTTTCTCCTACGGTTTTGTGTACTACCCAAAAGGTTTTTCTTGGGACAAAAAGTGTAAAATAGTTTGCATTTTGTGACACTGTGCTTTTTTTGTAAATAAAAAATAGTAAAAGATAACATAAGTATATGTGAATCAAGACTTATAAATCTAATAGTTTATTTATTAAATTGGTCTTAAATTTGCAAATAATGTTTCTTTTACAAATGCTGCATTTAACGATTTTTTTATAACTTTGGATGCTGTTCTTTTGAATAGCTTTTTGTTTTTTGAATTTTTAAGAATAAAAGCGAGCTTTTAAATTTCTTTTAAAAAAAAAAAGCAAACGGGGAAAATGAAAAGGTGAAATAAAATATAGTTTCATTTCAATAATAGTGTTAAAAGGCTTTTCAATGACAGTGTTGAGCGATTCTAGTTTTGTCCTGAAATGTAAATAGCTAATGCAAATGGTAGAGGGATCTAATTACTTGTCAAAAAACATATAAAGTTTGCACCAGTGTGCATCTCATTATAAAAAATATACTTTAAATAATTTTTATAGCTCTTAGTGAAGATGATTTGCTGTCAAAATGCTTAGATGGTACAAACCAAAATTCTAATAACCTTTTTTTATTAAGTTATATTAAAAAAATGTTCAGAGAACAATTTTTTTCAAAGCAAACATTAGAAATATGTGATGCATTTTCTGCTTTAATATACAATGATGGATAATTTATAATGGATAAATTTAGGATTAAAAATTTGTTTAAACATGTTGATACTTTATTAGAAAAATATGCAACAGCAGGAGCTCGCGGTTTAGACTTTTTACGGGTAAAAAATATAAACAAAAAAAGTAAGGCCCCTCAAAACATTCAGAGTAAAAAATTAAAAGCTTCCAAAAAAGGTTTCATAAACAAAAAACTGAAGATACTAAAGTTTGGTTATTTTTTTAAATACCATTAAAAAATTTCGTTCTCCTTTGTACTTAAAGGGCGAATGACAATGCGTAATCATTCAAACAAGTTGAGGCAACATTGTTGCCAATAAACTATTTAAATAAATAAATAAAAAATTTTATGGAGAGAAAGAGGAGGCTGAAGGTTTGTCATAGAACAAATATTCCACAGTTAACCTAGGATCCCGCCCTCTATCCGCCCCTGCAATGTTTTAAATTAAAAAAGCCCATTTTTGAAATCTCAAGAAAATTTAAAAAATACGTTTGAGTAGGTTTAACTAAATTAAAACTACTACAAATGTTATAACTAAATGGTATAAGAATGGTGATCGCTCAAAATAAAAGATCAATTCAACGCTGCTGCTGTCGTTACTCGTTCGTGTTTTTTTGACCACGAGATAAGATATCCCTAAATTCATATTGTCATTGGTTAATATCTGCATTATCAGTTATAAGATCTAAAACCTTTATACTACATAATAATTTAGTGAAATAAAATTCTAACGTAATAGAAAAACCTTATTTTATTATATTAATAGAAAAACTCTATAGTAATAGAAACTCTATAGTAATAGAAAAACCTTATATTATTATATTGATAGAAAAACCTTATTTTAAAAACCTTATGTTATTTTTGATATATTAAAGTAACTTTTAAAGTCAGGATTTTACTCATTCATTTCAATAATAAGATCATTCAAGTCTTTTGTCGATTGTATTTAATGTATATTAATCTGTGTTTTTTATTTTTAAGAACTCGAAGACGATGTTCTTTACAAAGGTCAAACTTTTGGTCAAGATTAAACTTATGAATAAAGTCAAACTTTTGATAAAGTTAGTATTTATCTTAGAATCTCTTGTTTCTCTCACGGTTAACTCTATGTTGTATGTTTAAGAACAAGATCGTTTAGTTGCTCATTTTTTATAATTGATAAAATTCATTGCAAGATGTGCCATTTAATAAATGCTGGACAAATAATGTTGTATTTACAAATGTACTTTTCTATAAACAATTATTGTTTTACTATTAAACAACACGTTTTTTATGAATAATAAAGTAAAACAAGTTTTGTTCCTGGAAACCAGTCCGTGTTGTTAAAAACCCAGTTGATATAGATTTTTTGAATGATTTTAAATAGTTTTGAAAATATCACTAAAAAAATTCGAGAAAATCAATTTACTTTAATATTATAACAAACCAGGTGCTTTGATCGTTTGTTTTAAACAATTAAACCACCTGGTTTGATTGTTTAAAACAAATTATGATATTGTTGATAAACATGGATTTTAAGGTATGTCATTGAACAAATATTCCACAAACAAGGTTGAAATTGTAGATGTTCCTTATTTATATATTTTTCTTAATTTATATATTTACGTATTTTTATTTGTCATAATGTGGTAATATGTGTTATTTATTATGTTTATCCTCTTTGTAACGTCTTCAGGGATTGCAGATGTTTTTTTTCTAACGGATCAGTAAAAGAAAAATTAATACAAAAAGCAGAAAAAATATATAATTTAATCTAAACTGAAAAGAGTAAAATAAATACTTTAATGAACAAACAGAAAATGAATTAAAAAAAAAAAAAAAGGAAAAAGTACTTTTAAATTACAACTCAATTCACATATAACTTTTGATAAAGATAACAAAAAATATAGGAAAAAAGTTTAAGAATTAACAAAAGAATTTTAAACTCGAAAAAGATTTAAACCATTCAAAAGCATCTTTAAAAATTATAAAGAAAAAAAAGAAAAAAAGGAAAGGAGAAGTAAAAATTATCTATTAAAAAAGAAAAAAATAATTTGATTAAATATAATTTTTATTTAAATTGATTTTGTTATATCTCATTTTAATTATCTATTTTAATTACTACTATTATATATTATCGTTTACACTGCTGTAGGAACAGGGGGGCGGAGAAGGTGGAGAGGGTAATAGCCCCCTCCTCCTCCCATTTCCTAAACACTTTTAAAAAAACTTTTATGATAGTTACAGCGGATATATAACTTTCAAGCCTGCAATGACTCAATCACAATTAAACATCACAATAGAAAAGTATATACATAACTGTTACATAATAGTATCTTCAACATATCTGTTTAAGATATTATTGCATTAGGTGTGTAATTTTGGATTTATTTCAAGAAAAATCGGGTAGTTACTAAAAGTTGCAGAATTTGATTGAGAATCCAAATATGGTTTAAAATTTGAATTAAAAATTTTTTTGCTTAGGTGATTTGTCTTTTTATATTTCAATAAAACTTTGCCCTGGTTTCTTAAAAAAACCCGGTTTTTACTTGAACATTAATAAGCTTTTCTTTGACTTTATTTGATAAATATGAGTTGGGATATAAATATTGATTAAAAGTAATTTTAGATATAAATATATTTTCTTTAAGAACTTGAATAAAATTTAAAAGAAATATTTTTATTTCAAAATTAGAACTTTGAATTTAAGTTTGAATTTAACATGAATATTAGTTCAAAACTGAAATTACGTTGAGATTAATTTATAAATATTAAAATATTTTTCAATGTATTTTAAATACAGTTTGGCTTTACATCGCGTAATAATTTTGTTGGTATTGATAATAGAAATACAGCGAAATATTTAAAAAAAAAACCAGTTGTTTCAATAAACATTATAAATTTAATACAAAAACATTTGTGTCAAACTTTCAATGTCATGTTTACTATTATTTTTAGGCATTAACTTTCTACTCGCCTCTTGAGTTCGGACAAATCCTTCTCTCTTTTCATGAGTGTATACTCTACTTGAAGCTTCAATAACTTGTTTTACACAACGTTCAACTGATTGTCCATGACATGGCCAAATCAGCACCTGCATAGGATTCGATAAAAACACATTAATTTCAGAAGTTGTTAGAGAGGTAGTTAAGACTGGTTCATAAACCAGTGACTCCCATAATATCACGTCTACCAATTTCTTAGCATTAAAGTTCAGACCAGGAGTTTTTCTTGTTCAAGGAGAAGAATCACCTTTTTGTAGATCTTCATTTCAAGAACCTCTAATATCTTTTAACTTATTAATAGCTACATTTCTATTCTCTTCAGTACTAGAACACAACAATGTTTGTAGTATACACTCACTAAAACACAACCAAGCCGATCTTTGAATAGAGGGTGATACTATTTTATTAATATCTTCTTTTTGAAATTTGAGTTGCTGCAGCTGGTAAAGTACATGTTTAGGACCTTCAATACATGAATGTTCAACTTTGATCTTAAACCAACATGGAAAATAAACACCCACAATTTACTCGGTGATAGATCTTAAATTTTCTAAATCTTTACCTTGAATTCCATGTTTAGAGACCCATATTCTACATATTCTGTTAGCAGTAGTTATTTATCTTGAATGTGAAACAGGCCCAATTTGTAATAAATGAAATTTTGGTGGTAAAATACAAATACTTCTAATGGCACAAACAACTTTATAACCATAAAATTGATCTGCAGACAAGTCATTTACTATTTTATCATCGAGAGAAATAAATTGGATTACCAATTTTAATAGTTTTAAATACTAGATTTATATATAGATGTGTAGCATGCATGGACCCAATAGCACTAGACCATTTATTGTTAGCTTTTGTTTGACCATCTAGATGGTCACACAAAAGATGCTTCAGTGGCAACTCATTTGTATGGAGTTGACATATAAGTCAAACAAGTTTTTTTCCTAATTTTATTTCTATATGTTTGATGACTCCACCATCCCTACTGATGTTTACATTTGTAGAGTCTCCACCAACAGCCAGTAAAGACTTGTCAATGCCTCTCTCAGACAACCAATCACTATATATATATATATATATATATATATATATATATATATATATATATATATATATATATATATATATATATATATATATATATATATATATATATATATATATTGTATATATATATATATATATATATATATATATGTATATATATATATATATATATACAAATATATATGCGTGTATACATATATATATATACAAATATATATATATATATACAAATATATATATATATATATTATATATATATATATATACATGTATATATATTATATATATATATATATATATATATATATATATATATAAATATATATATATATATATATATATATATATATATATATATATATATATATATACATATAAAGTATATATATATATATATACCTAAATAAAAACAAATTTATTTTTAAAAAATTATACCTTAGGCTATTCATAGCTATTTGTGAAATATCTAAGGTATTGTAACACTTTTTTTTTTATGGTTTCTCTAGCACTAGAGGTAATTGTGTATTAATATCATTATTGTTATCATTATATTCTATTTCTGAAATCACTTTTTTTTTGATAGTTAATCTTATCTGACTAGATTTTTTTTTTTTTTACTTAAAATAGCATTGCTGTCTTTATTTTCAAAACATTTTTTTGATCTTTTCTAAGTAATCTTTTGAAATGTTTCCTGGTTTCAATGTTATCAGGTAATCCAATTTGAAGCTTGTTAACAGCTTCAGCTTTAACTCGTTGAAAATATATAAACTTAACGTCAATATATGGTACTTTGTACTCTTTGATACATTTGCATTTATAATGAACTTCTTTATCACAATCATCAGAACAAATAAAATTATCACATTTTACTAAGGGACATTCGCATACTAGTATATCAAAAAGTTTATCAAGTTTTTCTTTAAAATTTATTATTTGTTTAGCTCTTTTTTTTCTCGGACAAGCTATTGCTGAAGTGTTGTTCCCGAAAGTCACTATTTTATCACAAATTATTTTGTCAGCAATTAATTTAGGTAATGTAAGTTCCAAATTTGCACTTGACCACTGGTGTAATAAAGCTGGAAGTAAACCTTTGGCCATCTCTTTTACAGGATAATTTCTTTTTTTTATGTTTTCCCAGTTCTCTCTTAATAAAGTTCCGTGTCTTATAACGTCTCCGTTAGTTGGTAATTCTGAAACTAGAAACTGTTTTCCAGGTTTTTCTGGTTTTGGGTGCCAGAATTTATTATTGTTTAGTAATGAAAAAAAAAATTTTTTTAATATAATAAGAATGAAAGCAATCGATTAAAAGTTTTTCAGCTTAACAATATACAGTACGCAGTTGTTAACTTTTTGCGATAATGAAAAAATGATTTACTGACCATCATTAAGTTAAAAAAAATATGTTTGAGTAAACTTTTTTTAGAAATTAAAAGTTATTTTAATACAAAAAAAAAAAAAAATATTTAATACAAAAAATTTTCAAAACATTTTATACTAAAATTAAATAAACTTTTTATAAATTAAATGTAACTTTGTACTGTTGCTTAAAAGTCTATTTTTTACGGACGGTATTGTCCGGTAACGTCGTTATTCCGTTTAAAAGAAAACAAAAACCGTTATATTTTCGTGAAAAGGCTAATCACCTAGGTAAATATTTTTCTGATTTAAAACATTTAATCAGATTTAGATTCTTCATAAAATTTCACAACTTTTGCTTCTATCCTAAATTTTATTAAACCATTTATTCAAAAAAAGTCTAAAATTGACTCACCCTACTATCGCATACTAACCATTTTTTAAATGAATGAGTGCTGGCAAAAGATAACCAATCACGTTAAAAAGATGAATAATCACATTGCATGTGAAAAATAATTGAATAAATAAATCATTTTTATCTATTTTGCTGTATCATACGAAGTTGAGGGACTTTTCTCTTTTTAACATATGTTTTCAGCTCCCCAACTTTGGCGACCTTCCTACGCCACTGATGTAAATGTGCAAAAGTACATTTTTTAATTGGAATATATCTATAGACGCAATCATATTTTTGACATTAAAAGATGGAAATTAGTAATGCGTGTGTCCTCCATTACACTGGATCACCTCAAAAATTCTACCTTTCATTGACTCCACTAGTCATTGAAGTGTAGTTTGATCCTACTCGTACCATGCTTCAAGGATTTTATACTTTAACTCAGTAACAGTTTTAAATTGGTGTCCGGCTGCTTTAGCGTCATAAACTTTTCTTGATAGCATTCCCTGCACGTTCTCGATTGGATTTAAGTCCGGTCTACAAGCTGGCCATTCGAGAATCGAGATGTTGTGGTCTTTAAACCACTTCATAGAATGCCTAGATGTGTGAATTGCAGCATTATCTTGCTGAAATATGGCATTATCGTCCATGTTTTCATCCATATAAGTTATGAGAACATCATCCAACTTTTCTGTATACTTTATCGAGTTCATTTTAGGTAAACCACAACACAGAGTCAACTTTCTTGAATAAGAAAATCCACCCCAAACCATTAAACTTCCTCCTCCATAATTTCGTTTTGTTTGTGGGTCATTTATTCCTCTTAGATCATGCCAATAACAACTGTAAGAGTCCGGTCCATCTAAATTGAACTTTTTTTCATCTGAAAATATTACGTTTTGCCACTCATGAGTCCAATGCATATGGTTTTTAGCAAACTGTAATCTACAATTTTATGGTGTTTTTTTAACATCGGTTTTTGGTGTGGTTTCTTCCACTTTACGTTTGGTGTTGTACGTAGAATATGTGCTACATGTTTATTGGTGACAGGCAATGATAATTTATCCTTTATTTGTGTTGCATTCGATTTATTTTTGGTTGCTTCGAAGCGAATTCGATTAATTTGCCAATTTGTTAAAACTTTGTTGCCGTTTGTTGCTTTTTTTACACCGTAATTGCCACCTTTTGCAATGTAGTTTCGTACAACATGGTCAGATCTTCCAATTTTTCTTGCTATTTCTCGTATAGAAAGTGCTGGTGAGATTTCTGTGCCACGATATAAATTAATTTGTATTTTTTCAGCATTTGTCAAATACTTCAGGCATTTCGTAAAATGCAATAAAAATGATACTGGCGGAGCAAAAGATCAAATTACACTAAAATTTATCAATTTATTTGTGTAAAAGTGATTAAAAATCAATAATTACCGTTATTAACCTGATTGCGTCTATAGATATATTCCAATTAAAAAATGTACTTCTGTATATCAAACATACCTTCATGTTAATAAAGACACATAGAAAAAATTTTTGTGTGATTTTTATTAGCCCACAACACAACAATTATTTTGATAATAACTTGCATGCATATCAGTTGACAATACATAGAAAAAAATTAAGATAAAGAGAAAAAAATTGATGCGTCTAAACGAATATGCCTCAGTGTATATATATATATATATATATATATATATATATATATATATATATATATATATATATATATATATATATATATATATATATATATATATATATATATATATATATATATATATATTATTGTTAAATATTTTACATTATCCTTAACTTAGTTACTGATATATTATATTTACTTTATTTATTTATGTTTTATGTTATTTCTGTTTTTGTTTGTAATATATTTATAATATTAGATATAATTTTAATACAATTTTTTATTTGATTTTCCTATTTAATTCATAACTAATTCTTATTTTTGCTTAGTTACATAATACTACTTATTATTCTATTGTTTTATTATTAATAATATTATTTCATATTAGTTTGTTTATTAATACTGTCTAATTTACGGCAAATATTAATATTATTATTACTATTTGAATTGTTGCTTTTGTAATAACTATTTATGAAAATCTTTATTACTTTTCATTATAATTTTCATTACTGTTTTCTTTTCTTTTCCTTTAAAACTTAATAACTTCAAGCTTTCTTCTAAATTTGACACATTTTCTTCTTTTATCTTACTCATTCGTTTAACTATGAACTCTAATTATTGAGGAGTATGCACTGCATGTACAAGTTGCCGTGCAATTCATTGTGATGATGTTTGTTTTAGACTCATACAAAATGTAGGCCATTTCAATACAAAACTGACCCATGATCATAAAGCAGGCTTTATGATCATAGGTAAAATTTAATACAATCAAAACGCTTAATATGACTTGCGTAAATTGTACTGAAGGTATCTTTCAAATAGCTGTTGTATCTTATAATGAATTTAAATCACTCATCTCTTCAAATAAAATTGTTATAGTTAATGATTTGCCTTTATCAACAAAACTCTTTCCAGTATTGGGGTTCAATAAAATCTATACTCAATTTAATAAATTTATTACATTACATGCTTCAGTTTCTGATGAGGAAAACTGCTCATCTATTGATGTAGATTGTAAGTATTATGAAATTTTAAATTTAGTTTTCATAACTTTGACATCATAAACTTAATGCCCTTTTTCTATTTAATCATACCCTTTTTACAAAAGCACTTTAAAGACCTGAACATATTATTATTATTAATTAGTTTTAAAATTAGTATCATCGGAACTACAGAAACAAGGTTAAAAAAAGAATCTCCTTCGACAGATCCAATAGTTATTCAAAATTATAATTTTGAGCACGCCAACTGAATGTTCTTGTGGCAAAGCTTTGTTATATTTATCAAAACAACCGATTTATAAATAAAGAAATAATTTGATCCTTTACACACCAAAATAATTTTTCCCAAAAAATCAATTGTTATTGTTGTTTGCATACATAGGCACCTTTGCATGAATGTAAACGACATCAATAATAAAATGTCTTTTTACTTGGTGATTTTAACACGGATCTGATACATTCAAACTCTAACTTTGCAACTTCTGAGCTTTTAAACTTATTTACTTTTTATAATATTTGCCCATTTATTACGTAGTATACCAACGTTATTGGTAGCAACGCTACCAACGAGAGTAACTGACCATTCTGCTACAACCATTGACAATATTTTTTTTAATATAACCAGTAACCAAATTGTTTTAGGAAATCTAACAACTTCTATTTCTGATCACCTACCTCAATTTCTTATTTGTCCTAGTTTCAACAAATTGTTTATACCAAGTAGTCATAATTTATACTGCAAGAACTTATAATAAAGAATCATTTAAATCTGAATTATTAAAAGTTGACTCAAATGGCATTACCTACAAAAGCGATGTTAACTCCAGGTTTGAATATTTATTTCTCAACATTGTTGTCAGATGTTGTTAAATTTCTTAACATTGTTATCATTTGCTACCTAAAAAATTGGTATTAAGAACTACAAGCGTCACTTCAAGCCATGGATTACTAAAGGAATTATAAAATCAATTTAAATTCGAAATCTTATTTAAGGGAAAATGTTAAGGATAAAAGATCCAACAAATATAATTAAACTAAAATCTTCAAACGCTATAAATATGCTATAACTAATTTAATAAGAGCAAAAAATACATTTAAAAAAATTCTGTTCAGAAAATGTAAAAAATCTTTGTGAAACAATGGAAAGACATAAAAAGTCTAATAAATGTAAAAAATGTCAATGTACCTCAAAATTGCTAACAAGTTAATGAAACATACATAGCTGAATCAACTCTAATCTGCGATGAATTAAACAATTTTTTCATAAACGTAACTCAAAACTTTAATTGTTAAGAAATTATCTTAAGGATCCAAATCTTCACAGGTTACTGATACCTCCAACAAACCATTCTGAAATCTCATCACTAATACCTAAATTGAAACCTAGAAAAGCAGTAGGTCCTAGCAGCATTCCCACAAACATGCTCATTAATTTTAATTCTGAATTTTCTTATTTTCTCTCTAAGCAATTTGACATCCCCTTTTTAAATGTAACTTTTTCGGACATTTTGAAATTATCTTGTGTCATTCCAGTATATAAAAAAGCTCAAAACTCTCATGTACTAACTATAGATCAATATCAATTCTTACTAACATTAGCAAGCTCCTTGAAAAACTAATGTCTTCAAGATTATACTCATTTTTGAGTTTCTTTAACTTTTTAAATGAATTTCAGTTTACGATTTGATCAAACCACTCAACTTGCTACGCTTTAGTAAGTAAAACCGAAAAATAAAAAAGACACTGGGTACTGGTCATTTGGTTGGTAATTTTTTTATTTCTATTTTCATTCTAATTTCTAAACTTGAACATTACAGAACCGGAGGAGTTGCTTGTAGTTTGTAGTTTCAATCTTCTCTCTCAAATAGGAGGTAGTTTGTTAATATTAATGGTTACAAATGAAATATGAAATATATTTATATTAATAATCTAAATACTTATGTTAATAATCTAAATAATACTGTCCACTTCTCATTAGTCCTCCTCTCAGTCAGTTAATTTCTTTTCACAACTACTTCTTCTCGTGATTCAATCCTTTTTGGATTTTTTTATTACCACTACTTCTCGTGATTCAACCTTTCTGAGTTCATATGATCACTTCTCGTAATTCAAACTGTTTATGCTTTAAAACATTATCCTTACAACTTCTTTTCATAACTTTCATAAATAACAGGTTAATAAAAACAAAACATTGTACAATTTTAGCCAAATTATTTTGTTACTTTGTAAGAAAATGTTTCAAAATAATGCTCTAGCAATGTAATTATTAACTACAATCAGACAACTAGATGGTTATTAATTAGTTAAATAAACAGTTATTTAAAAAAAAAATTAAATAATGCATATTTAATGATAAACAAATCTATAAAATCACAAAATTTCTTTAACAATGCTGCTCAAACTATTTAGATATAAAAATATACTTATATATATTCAGAACAAAAGCTTCAATTTCTTTGCAGCAATGTTTAAATCATCTTTATTAGGTCTATTATTTTTTTAAAACCCAATATTATTAGCAAGTTGCGTGATAAAATTTGGTTTTTTTTGTCTATATGACAATTTAAATAAAATAGTAGATTTCAAAAAACTTGAATACCATGGAAAACCCATTAAAAAACTATAGAATTTCTATAGGTAACTGGAACACCTTTCCATAGAAAACTCATGGATTTTCAAAGGTTTTTCCATAAAAACATGCCAATAATACTCATGGAAATTCCATTGTTTTTTCCATCGGTTTTTTCGTAGATTTTACATGGAAACTTTCCGTACGGCTATATATATATATATGTATATAAATATATATATATATATATATATATATATATATATATACATATATATATATGTATGTATATATATATATCTATCTATCTATATATATATATATATATATATATATATATATATATATATATATATATATATATATATATATATATATATATATATATATATATATATATATATATATATATATATATATATATATATATATATATAAATGGATTTTTCATCCTCTTAACAAAAAGCATAAACTGCAAAGTAACATACCTCAACTTGTTATTGACAATATACAAATTAAAAAAGTAAATGTAACCAGAATCTTAATTGGAAAAATTGCATTAAAAACTTATCAAGTAAACTTTCAAAAAGAATTGGAATGTTTTACAAAGCAAGAAATGTTTTAAATAAACGTACTTTGGTACAATTATATCACTCATTTATTCATTGTCACATAAACTATGCAAACATTGCTTGGGGTAGTGCAAATAAAAATAAACTTAAACCTCTTTATTGTCACCAGAAGCATGTAGCAAGTCTTATATATTTTAAACACCGTTATACTCATCTCAAGCCTCTATTATTTGAAATTAAAGTATGAGCCTAATATTTTTAATACTCTTTGTTTTATGTTTAAATGTAAAACCAATAAATCGCTGATTTCTTTCCATAATTAATATTCACCAAAAGATAAATATAAATACATTTGACACAATGATATATTTATTAAGCAACCCATTTTTCAAGTAAATCTTTTTAAATTTTGTAATGATTATCGTGGACCATTCATATGGAATAAAATTGTTTAAAAAAATTTTACTGAGGATTTCATTCATCAAAGTGACTACTTTTCTTTTAAACGATAGCTTAAAGAACTCATTTTTACAATCAAAGATTTAACAATATACTTCTGATATTTTTTTAGTGATCTTTCTTTTACTCTCTAGTGTGATTAACAACTGTAATCTACATATATGTATCATTAACAACTGTAATCTATATATATAATAGATACAACGCATCTTGTATTTATAACGGAATATTTTAAGTTTCTTACTTCGCTAAATTGTTTTTTATCTTGTAAATACCTTATAAATTTTAACACGAACATTTCTTAGCGGTACTCGACGACAAGACCGAATGGTCTTCTACGAGTCCCCGCCTTCTAAATTCGTAGAAAATACCCAAAAAAAATTCGAGAGTAAATGTTTTTTAACTTAACTATATTGTTGAAAAAAAAACTATAAAATAACTATTAAAAACAAACTACAGCTGAAATTAAACAAATTATGCACGGTTAATTATCTGAAATGGCCGGTAAAAATAAAAGCCGGAAAACGTAATAGTAATTCGGTTTCATAATTTTGCGATTATTTAAACAAAGTAATTACAATATTTTGATGGAGGTTAAACTAACTTTTGAGTTGCATAGCTTAATCGGAAACTTGAATTGACATACCTTATTTTATTTCGTTATAGAGAACTTTACTTTTTAAAAAAAATTTGTCATTAATTAAAAAAAAATCAAAATGACTATTTTAGTTAGAACAAATTATGGACTTTACTTTTAACATGCACCCTGAGTAATATTTTTGTCAAGTTTTATTGTTTAATTATCATCAGGAGGCAAAGTTAGTAAGTAACAACGAGTATACATCAAAAAATATCAATCCCCAGTTTTATTACACTAGACTGCGTATCATTTTAATACTTTGCAACTCAAATGCAAAATAAGGAGAGAAATGATTCAAATAAGGAAAAAAAAATATGGACTCCCCTTTCAACACTCTGCTTAATTTTGTTTTATTAAGCATAAAATACGGTCGTTGATAAATTCGAAATGTGGCTTAATTCGCAATTTTTTATAGCACTTCAAAGAAAAAGTTAGGCTGTTGGGGAAAAAAATCATTTCCTTCCTTTAAAGTTAGACAATCAAATATTATATTAATTGTGTATATTTTTTAATATCACAATATCCTTTAGATAGAAAAAAAAGAAAACAGGGGGTTACTACTAGAAGAAGCTGTTTTTAATTGCATTGATAAAAACTAGTTTATGCTCCTTGGTTTTCTTGGATAATCAAACATTTGTGGCAAAAAATTAGAATGCATATATCCAATTTTGGACTTGCTAAGTATAAATTTTTTTTCAGCCGAATTTTTTATCCTTTATGAGAAATATGAGAATTATTATTCCTTTAGTTTTTATTTCTTAAGTTATGAAAGAATTTTATTTGCTTTTTCTGCCCTTTTCTACACAATCATTTTAATACTAAAAATTCCAATATAGACACAAAGAAAAAAATTGTCTATTTAGTGTTTTAATAAAAGCTATTTCTAATTTTTTTATGGATTTTATGAATTGTGAAATCATTGCATGGATACTTTACAAATTTATTTAATTCTGTGGTTTTTTGTCTCAAAGAATGTCTTTAATTGTCAATAGAATATTTAATCGCGGAACCTCTGCTACTGCTTCCTCTACTGAAGTTAATACCAAGTTTTGATTTTGTTGTTACACTGTGTATAACAAGACATGTTTTTAATATAACTTTTTAATTACACGATTGTGCAAGCAAGTAATAATGATGCTTTTTATAGTTTAAATCTTATTCAAGCATTAAAAGATTTTGTCTCTATTCTTAGAAATATTATTGATCAACACATTCAAATATGCTCTGAAAAAGTCGAAATATTATTGATCAACACATTCAAATATGCTCTGAAAAAGTCGAAAAATTGCATTTCAAATCATTTTAAATTGATTATCACTGATCCTTTGCTAGACCTTTGCTGAGTACTGAGTTTAACACGATGTTTGATGATACAACTTTGATGTGTCATAAAGCACCTGTCTTTTAGTTTCTTCGTTCTAATCTTTAGTTTCTTCAAAAACAATTGCAGAAATTCAGTGTTCTAGTTATACTTGTTCGAAAGGCCACATCATATCTTTATGTGCCTTTTTTTAACCAGGCTTTATTGGGCGTAAATATTATTGTCAAAAAAACGCCTCGTTACTTGAGTTTGACATGTGGGAAATATAGTTGAGTTTCACTTAACTGGCTGAATTTCAAAAATGAACTTCAATCTCATAATATTGAAACATCGCAAATAACAAACTTTTTCTTTACTGAGGCGCTTAAAAGGTTTTAAATGAAAGGTTATAAAAAGGTGCAAAGCAATAAGGTAAATAAAGTCTAAATGGATTAGTTTAGCTTTTTACACAGTTATCTATACGACAGGCTACTATTTATAGACAATAGATGGTAAACAAGTTTTTGACAATTTTTTTATAAATACTTATGAATTGTGTTTTAAATAAAACTCAAATATAATAAAAGTATAATTTAAAATAATGTCTTATCTACCTTTTGTGAAACAGCTATTTTCAAAGCAAGACATCTTTGTAAAAGTATTTAGCATTGTGCAGTTATTACAATAAGTTTTTTGACTCATGGTAAGTTTTTATAAAGTTTATTTATGATTAAAAGTTATTTATAAAATTATATAAAAAGATTTACACAGCAAAATTTTGTATTTAAAAAATTATAAACTGGATCTATTATACATTATGTCAACTAAGTATTTTCAAAAAATATTTTTTTTAATTTGCAAAGATCATATTTTCAGCTTTAGTGATCATTTTAGCGATGTTATAAGTCGTTTAAAAATTTATATAAATATTTTTTTTTAAATACACTCAATCCAGTCAAAAATAAAAGAAACAGGGAGAGGGTTGGGAGAAGCATAATTTTTTTTGGACTTACCCTTAAAATTTCATTTGAACGCCCCTGTATATACATGTATATATATATGTATATATATATATATATATATATATATATATATATATATATATATATATATATATATATATATATATATATATATATATATATATATATATATATATATATATATATATATATATATATATATATATATATATATATATATATGTATATATATATATATATACATATATACATATATATATATATATGTATATATATATATATATATATATATATATATATATATATATATGTATATATGTATGACTTTATAAATATGACTTTGTAAATGATTTTATATGTTTATAAAGAACTTTGTATATGTTTGTAAATGACTTTATAAATATGACTTTGTAAATGACTTTATATGTTTATAAAGAACTTTGTATATGTTTGAGGCACCCCGTACGGAAAACTTCCATTAAAAACCTATAAAAATTTCAATCGAATTTCCATGGGAAAATGGAACAGGTTTCCATGAAAAAATAATGAATTTTTTATCGAAAATCCATCAGTTTTTCACGGAAAGGTGTTCCAAATACCCAAAGAAATTCGATGGTTTTTTTATAGTATGGTTTGTTTTCAAGTTTTTGGAAATCTATTTTTTTATGAAATCTTATTTCAATTGTCGTATAAAACCATGAAAAGAAAATTTTATCACGCAACTCGGTAACATTATTGAGTTCTTTTAATCTATGGCTTTCGCGGAAAAAAATTAATAAACAAAGTAAAATTTAAATTTTGTTGAATCCCACAAAGCTTTGGAAAATCATAGCTTTAATGCACCTGAAACATTAGCAATTAATATATACATACTAACTAATTTTCTTTACTTACCAATTATTATCTTTTATAACTTACCTTATAATTACGCATCAACAGACAACCTTTTGAATGTTCTATATAAATGTTGTCAAATGTTGGGTAACATGTATATAAATAAAAAATAACAATGAGTATATCATTATTTATAAATAGCAATTATAATATTATTATTGCTTTTGTACTCGAGCTATCTGCATGAGGTACATCATTTATTTCGCCAGTCAAACCTTCCTGCTTATGATGTAGTAATCAAAATAAAATGATAAAGTTAAAATAAAGATATTTATGCTTATACTAATACATATGTATATGTTACTTGTATGTTGGTAAAATTTATATAGAACAAGGTAGCAATAAATATATTATTGATTAGAAATGGTAATTTAAAAAAAGCTTACTTTTATGTCCGACCTGTCTGAAAGATGCGAAACATAATTTTAATTGCCAGTCGAACCTGCCAGCTGATAATGTAGTAATTTTAAATGAAATGATAAAGTTTAAAATGAAAAGATTAATGCACATATTTAAATTTTATATGAATGTTGGTAACATTTATATAGAACAAGCAGCAACAAATATATTATCACTTATAAATAGTAATTTAGAAAAAGCTTATTTCTTCTTTGTCCGATCTATCGAAAAGATTTAAAACATTATTTTTATTGCCAGTCAAACTTACCTGCTTATAATCTAGTAAATTAAATAAAATGATAAAGTTAAAAGTAAAAAACGAATTATGCACACACCATTAAATTCGAAAACTTATTATATTTTTTACTTTACTATTTAAAACATACTAAATACTAAAAACACACTAAATACTAAAGTATTTAGTGTGTTTTTAAGTGTGAGCAAAAATTAATTTATTTTTACTTACGACGAGCACTTCACGTTAGTTGAATATAGCTAAATAAAAATAATTGTATTATAATAAATAATAGTGTATTACTTATAAACATTATTTTTGTATGCTTACATTTAACTGTGAAGTAAAATTTAGTGCATTAATTAACTTCCCTTTTCGATATTTTTAAAGCATTGCCATAGTTTTTCTACTCCACTTAGTTGTTCTAAGAACATCATTTCAAGTAGAACCCCAAAGATTACGCGTAAATCTTTTTTTGGTTAACTTGAACTCAATACATCATTTTAATTAAATAACTTTTGAACTACTTTTAAAAATATTAAATGCATATAAAAACTGACAATGTTTAAAATGATATAAATGATGAACAACATTATTTATATTGCCTGTCAAACCTGCCGGTTTATAATATAGTAATTTAAATAAAATTATAAAGAAAATTTAATGAATTTATGCACTAACTATAACATTATTTACATATTCTAATAACTTTGCTGTTTAGTAGAAAATACACTGCTTTTCTAAGTTTATCCAATACACTGTTTTTTTAAGTTTATCCAATACACTGTTTTTCTAAGTTTATTCTTCACTGGTAATCTAATGTACATTAAAACTAAAATTTTTGAAGTAAACCAAATAAACATTAAAAATCAAACTTATTCACTTAACATACTGGCTATACTATTGCAAGTTATGTGCAGTGAGCAAAGCTTCTGGCAATAGCTAGAAAAAGATAAGAATATACATTTTATAATGCATCACTATATGATAATATCCAGAGATGTAAAGACAGTAAAGGTCAAGACTAACACATTATGACTCAATACCGAGACTAAGACCAAGACTCCAAGCTTCAAGATCAAGGCAGTTAAATATGAGGCTTGAAACGTCTCGCGACCAAGATTTAAGTCTCTAGATTATCTCTAATTAAATCATATTATGATGCATTATAAAATGCATACATTTATCATATTATAGCAATTGCAAGTATGTCTAGCTGTTTATGTCTATAAGTTTATTTTGAATCATATTAAATGTGATGCACTATAAAAAAACATATAATTTATATTCTTCTTTATTAAAAAAAAAAAAAAAGATTTCAAAAAATATTATTTACTCAAGTTACAAAAGAGTGTAACTGTACGAGCTACGACGGCATCTTTAAACGCGCATTTGTAAAAGCCATGGTGCAACTTAAGCTATGAAAAAAAAACCATCGTTTACACATGGAAGTTTCATTGGATTTCAATTTGAAATGGAAGTTTCATGGATATTCCCCAATGGAAATTCCATAAAATTTTAATTTCCATGAGAAAACCATGGTTTTTTCATTCCATGAAGTTTCCATGGAATACCTATGGAATTCCATGAAATATTTTCATAAGTGACTGAAGTCATACTACATTTCTCAAGAAAACTATCCACATGCTTTGCAAGTGTTTTTTGAAAGTAAAACAGGTGAGTAAAACTTCTGACTTGTGCATAATCAACTAAATAGTTTTAACGAAACTGTATTAGTTATGGAAAAAGTTCAAGCAAATGCAACAGACATTATTTTAGAACTTGAAAAATTAAAATCTAATCTTGAGAAAACGAAGAATAGTAATTTTGTCCAACAAGGAGCAAAACCGTTTACATATGAGTAAACGAAGAACCAGTTTACAAAATTGTTGGAAGCTTTGGTTTAAAAAAGTAAATATTAACATACGAGAAAACGAAGAATAGTAATTTTGTCCAACAAGGAGCAAAACCGTTGCTGAGAAAATTTATTACCTAGGATTTCAATACATTTATGACAGAGATAATCTTTGATAGTGAACTATGGGAAAATGGTTTTGGTGGGGCTGAGATACTTGCATTGATTGGACTTGATCACGTACCGAAGTGAGAGGATATTGAACAATTTAATGAATCTATAAACAATATTAATGATACAGATGATCAAAAAAAATTAATATTACTAGTTTCTTTAATGAAATGTTAACTGTAAAAGCATTTTTTGCATCTTAAAAGGAAGTGGAGCTCATTGAAAATTCAAATTGCCTATGTTGACAAATGAGTCCAATTATTCAAGTATTTTCAAGAGAAAACATTGGTTGACCTAATCTGTAAAAAACATATTAAACACATTTTTGTGTGACAGGAACATCTGCACCTGTAGAGCGTAGTTTTTCAATCATGGAGCAATAAGGCTCTTCCTTTTTTACATAAAGATTTTCATGGAATCTAGTTACAAAGTGCGATGTTTTTTGAAGAATAAAAAATTTTTTCTATAAAGTACCCCTTCCCTCCGCTTCTTTCTCTGGTCATTTATTTCAACTTTTTTCAACACCTCTCCTCCAGCACACCCTGAAACCTCTTTCTTACCTCTCTTCCCAACCCTTACCTGCCTGTCCCAGTTTAAAAAATTGTTGGAAGCTTTGGTTTAAAAAAGTAAATATTAACATATGAGTAAATATATATTTCATTTTCCTCGTCATCTTTGCTTCCTCCAGAAATATCCCCTGCATATTTAATCATGACTTTATAATATCCTCAATAATTGCAACATTTGCTTCAAGGCAATTATTCGTTTGCACGGTATTTGTTTAAAACAAGTTAAATAAAATGTGCATAAATATACATGTATCAAAAAATGTATGATTTATGGTCTATATACTAATTTTAATTCAATTATAAACTCATAGCAACAAAATTTTCAAATAAAAAAATTGTGTTATATCAGCTTTTAAAAATGGCCGAAAACTTTTTCAATATTAAAATCTGTAGCACACTATATGCATCTAAAATGCATAAATGCAAAAAAATCAGTTGCGTTCCGACGTTGGCCCGACGTTGGTTCAGTGTTAGCACTTAGTTTGAAAAAACTTCATAATAATTTAAAGCCTCAAGTATAACGTATATGCAGCTGTAAGCAAAAACAAAGATGGAAAAAGTTTTAATTTATTAACAAAATAGCCAAATAAAATTTTTTTAACGTAATTAAAAAGAAGAAATTGAAATCAGTAAGAAATATGAATAGTATGTTATTAACAAGTTACTTAAGTGTAAAAACAATTTTATGTCTATAAATCAGGTTAACAATATTAAAAAAAACAATTGGCAATTAAAAAAACTCTATATATAGAAGTTGTATATTTAATAGTTTAAAAGCTCTATATACAGTATTTTTCACAAACAATTTAAATTTTTTTGTTTGCTAAGATGTTATGTGAAAATCCATTCTACTCCATTCTCTATCTTGCCTTGTTTTCCCCTTTAAACAACTTATATGCCCTCAAAAATACACGTGGTAATTAGAACTCTTTTTTTTTTTTGTAATGCAAGATATTAAATTGCTTTAAGCTTATTGCCTTACAACGACTACCTTCACAAAATCCGTGTAATAGAGGTCTATCTTCAATTAAAGCGCTGTAACACTCAACCATGGATCAAGAGTAGGTGCAAGTGTAACCAAGAGAAACAGTTAAATGTGCTTTGACAACAGAGATATACAATTTAAAAAAAGTGAAAATCATTGAAGATACTAAAAAAAACAGTCTTGAAATAAGTCATCTTAACGCAGTTATCTTTCCCTTTTAATATTATAATAACAAAATGATTTGATAATAATAATGAGAATATTATTATAAATAACAGTATCAAGTCATTTTCTTAGTATAGTGGTTTACCCTCCTTAAAAAATTCATTATATGGAGGTTAACGTTATTTTGTTAAGAACACAGAACTATTACCACAACTTTTTATAAAAAATAACGAATGTTTTTTTTTTTGTTGGTTCTGGTACTTTCTATAAAAACTACGTTGATTGTTACAAAAATACGATATTTAGCTACAAATATAAAGCAATATTATAGTCATTGCCAATATTTATACTTGTCGTTGTGTTGCATTAAGCTTTAGACCTTCAATATCTAACTATCCATGTGTTGTAATAATATTAATTTTTGAGTAAACTGCAGCCAATCAAACAGTAATAGAAGCGACAAAAACAATTGTTCATGGTTTGTTAATTTTTTATTGAAAATCACAATTTTGTTACTAAACTTAAAGTAAAATTACAAAAAGTTATGTAAAAATTACATAAATTCTTTAATACTAAAATTTATATATAAATATATATATAAATATATATATATATATATATATATATATATATATATATATATATATATATATATATATATATATATATATATATATATATATATATATATATATATATATATATATATATATATATATATATATATATATATATATATATATATATATATATATATATATATACATATATATAAACAAAAAAAGTTTCTTAAAAATTGTTATGACTTGCAAAATTTATATTTAAATCCACATGCAACAATAAAAAAGCAAAATTAATGTTTAGAAAAAAAGCTTTGCAATTTTTGAAAGTAGTTTTGAAATAAAATGTAAAATTTTCGATACTGTTGGTATTGATGTTGGCCTTTTTGATGTTGTTGAAGGGTTAAAAGTTTGCACAGTGCGAATCGATGTTGTTGGTTGTGTTGATAATAAGCTAACATCATTGTTGCATAAATCTGTATCGCAGCAGCTTATATATATATATATATATATATATATATATATATATATATATATATATATATATATATATATATATATATATATATATATATATATATATATATATATATCAGCAATTTAAAAGCTTCTAAAATATTTTAGTTAAGAATTACCGTGCAATCAGAAGAAACTGAGTAAAACAAAGCGCATTGTAGAGAACACGGAAAAAAAATATTTTCCGTTGTACATTTCCGTTCAACTAATGGTAAATTTCCATAACGATTCAAAATTACCGTTGCACATAGGTTTTCAATACCTGAACATGTAGCTATGGATACTTGTGCATCTTGCGTGTTGTTTTGAAGAGCTTGATTAAAACATTGTAGTCCATAACCTTAAAAGTTAAAGATTATAAGAAATTTTCAATTTATGAAATAGAAGATTTCTTTTATTTGTATTTAAACACGATCAATTTTTTTTTTTAAGCATTTCTTAATCAGAATATTTTTGGTTAGGTTATGATTAGTAGTGGAAAGGTTTTAATTAGTTTTGGTAAGGTTATAATTAAGTGAATGGTTGGAAATAAAAATTTTAGACAAACTGATTCTGATTGGGAGGCTGAATAAGTCAAAAAAAATTACAAAAACGGGCATAAGTGTGCCTAATGAATTTGAAATTACTGGCATAGGATTGGCACTTATGCCGATTCGTAATTATGTCAATCTTTTCGAGTTCTTTCGGCTAGCTAATGCCAATTCGTTCTTATGCCAGTTTCAATAAATCTTAAACCAAAATATTTTAATTTATTATTTTAAAAATTGTTTTCTTGAAAGTTTTAATTAAATTGGTTAAATTTTTTATTTAATAATTTTTTACAGAATAGACCTTAAACTAGTATTGTAGTTGTTAAATTAATGACTAAAATTGAAGATGTTTATAAATAATACATGTTCTAAAGTAACTGCATTTGATTTTTTTTTAATTATTTAGTTTTAAAGAAGACATTTAATTATTCGCTTTTGATAGTTTAATTAAATTTATAGATCAGAAGCAAAATAAGATTCAATATTATGTTTTTGGTTTTTATTACTAAATAATATTTTATAAATCATATATGGAATGCTTTTAATAAAGACTATTATAACATTAGGCGTTTTCATTGATTCCTCCAAACCATTTGACACTGTTAATCATAAAATCATTTTTAAAAAATTAGAACTCTACAAAGTAAACAACCTAAACTTACTTTGGTTTAAAGACTTCTTGACTAACAGGAAGCAATGCATAACCTATGGAACAAATGAAACCAAAAAAAACTTATAAGTTGCAGTTCCTCAAGGATGTATCTTTGGACCATTTTTATTCCTAGTGTATATAAACGAACTATTTTTAGTTTCTAAAATATTTTATCATATATTGTTTGCAGACGATTCCAATCTTATAGATTTAACAACTTTTGAAGTTGGAAGACTAAGCGGTGACCTTATACAATAATTTAAATTATATAAAAGTTTTAAATATATTGATATGAAGATAGTCAACATATAAATGTATTCAATTAATACACCAGGTCTAGCATCCAATATTAGAGGTTATAAACATCGTGTAAATCAGAGTTTGTTAAAAATTGTTTAAGTAAGACAACACTTCTTTAATAATAGTCTTTGAATGGAATAGTTTACCGGAATCGGTAAAGGAGTCTACATCAATCAAAAAATTTATATTCAACCTTAAGCTGATTGACTTACAAATAATATTAGCATTGATATAACTAAATGTTTTCTTTTCTATCCTCTTATCAAAAAACATAAACTCCCAATTTACATGCCTCAACTTGTTATTGACAATATACAAATTAAAAAAGTAACAGTAACCAACTTTCAAGGTGTTTGTATAGATGAAAATCTTACATGGAAAAATCACTTTAAAAACTTATCAAGTAAAACTTCAAAAAGTATAGGAATATTGTACAAAGCAAGAAATGTTTTAAATAAACATACTTTAACAATAGTTAGTACAATTATATCACTCATTTATTCATTGTCACATAAACTATGCAAACATTGCTTGGGGTAGTACAAATAAAAATAAACTTAAACCTCTTTATTGTCACCAGAAGCATGTAGCAAGTCTTATATATTTTAAACACCGTTATACTCATCTTAAGCCTCTTTTAATTGAAATTAAAGTTTTTAATATGTATGAGCTTGATATTTTAATATTCTTTGTATTATGTTTAAATACAAATTCAATTCATTCCCGATTTCCTTCGATAATTTGTATTCATCAAAAGATAAAAATAAATACATTTTATGCAATGATAATTTTATTAAGCAGCCCATTTTTCAAACAAATGTTTTCAAATTTTGTATTGATTATCGCTGACCATTCTTATGAAATTGTTTTATAAAATTTTACTGAGGATTTCATTCATCAAAGTAACTACTTTTCTTTTAAAAGAAAGCTTAAAGAACTCATTTTTACAATCGAAGATTTAACAATATACTTCTGATATTTTTTAGTGAGCTTCCTTTTTACCCTCTATTTAAGCATGAATTTATAAAAACTATATATGTATCATTAACAAATGTAATCTACATATATAATAGATATAACGCATCTTGTATTTACAACGGAATATTTTAAGTTTCTTACTTCGTTACTTATTTTTATCTTGTAAATATCTTATAAATTTTAATACGAATTTATTATTATTATTATTATTATTATTATTTTTATTATTATTATTATTATTATTATTATTTTTGTTATTATATATTTGTATTTTAAATATTTCAATGAAATGCTTATTTAAAATGTAATAAAAAGAACAAAAAATAAATAAAACAAGAAAAACAAATTACAATTAAATATTTATACAGTTATTGTATTGTCATAGATTTTGCTTGACGCTTTATCTCAATAGCATTTGAATTATTATCTATTAATCTGCTTTATTCGCACAAAGATATAAAAAATCTCTTTAAAACTTTTAATGAAAAATTGTCTAAATCAAAACTTGTCATGGAAGTTTCGCATACAATCAATTAAAAGTAAAGTCTCTAATAATAATTCCGTGCTTTAGAAAACAAAACCATTTTCAAATACTAGAGCTATAATAAAAATTTATTTTTCATTAATTCACAACTATCTTTTTTACTGCAATTTTGCATGGGGATGTACGAGTTACGGAAAACTCAAAAAACCTTATATTAAACAAAAGCATGCTTGTAGGATTGTATTTGGTGCAAACAGAACTGTGCGTTGCAAATTAAAATTATATCATCTATAGGACTAAAGTATTTATAAACTAATTATTTACCAAATATTTCTATTAATGTTTAAACCGATGCATGGAATATCTCCACTTATATTTCAATTTTACTTTAGTAAAATATCTCATAAGTATTCAACAAAATTTTCAGGAAATAACTTTATAGTATCAAGAAATAATTCAAAAATGAGTTCTTATCGGATTTCATATCGAAGACCATATTTATGGAAAAATTTTATTAAAAAGTTCAATAAAGAACACTACTCACAAGAGAATTGTAAAACGTAATCTTACTGCAATTAGATTTTAATACAATAGACTTGAAATATTTTTTTTAAAAAGTTGATTTTAATATAGAAAACGATTTCATTATTACTTAATATATATTTTTAAATATTTATTAAATATATTTGTAGGATTAAACGAAACATTTTTTTTTTATTTTAAATCAGTATAAAAGACATTTTATTATTTGACAAAGACGGACAATATGTAAACGGGGCTCGGTGATAAGACTCTCAATAGGCCGGGTGAATAAAAAAAAGCAATTGCTTTTACTTTGTAATTGGTCAGATTTGCGTTGATAAAAACTTTAGCAATTTTACTCAAACTTTTACTCACGTAAAAAGCTAAACATTTACTCAGCGTTTATAAAGTAAATTGCTTAGCTTTACTGGAATAAAAATGTGACAGAGTTTCCTAAAAATTTTATTCACGTAAAGCTGAACAGTTTTTTTAAAAGCCCTGAGTAAAAGAAATTGCTTTTTTTTATTCACCCGTCCTAATATTTTCTTCATGCTCCGGCCAATAAAAAGGCAAAAAATACATGTATAAATATATATATATATTTTTTTTATTAAAATCCAGTTGTTTTTTTTTAATTTTTACTTTTTTTATTTTAAATTGGATGTTATTATATGTTTTTATCTCTTTACAGACTATGATTTTCCGATCTTAATTCTTAAGATTCGTTCACATTTATTTGTTTTCACAGTAGTTATATTACAGTGGTTATACTACAGTAGTTATACTACAGTGGTTATACTACAGTAGTTATACTACAGTAGTTATACTACAGTAGTTATACTACAGTAGTTATACTACAGTAGTTATACTACAGCAGTTATACTACAGAAGTTATATTACAGTGTTATACTACAGTAGTTATATTACAGTAGTTATACTACAGTAGTTATACTACAGTAGTTATACTACAGTAGTTATACTACAGTAGTTATATTACAGTACTATAACTACAGTAGTTATACTACAGTATTTATAGTACAGAAGTTATATTACAGTGGTTATACTACAGTAGTTATACTACACTGGTTATACGACAGTAGTTATACTACAGTATTTATACTACAGTAGTTATACTACAGTGGTTATACTACAGTAGTTATACTACAGTAGTTATACTACAGTAGTTATACTACAGTAGTTATACTACAGTAGTTATACTACAGTATTTATACTAAAGTAGTTATACTACAGTAGTTATACTACAGTAGTTATACTACAGTAGTTATACTACGGTAGTTATACTACAGTAGTTATACTACAGTAGTTATACTACAGTAGTTATACTACAGTAGTTATACTACAGTAGTTTTACTACAGTAGTTATACTACAGTTGTTGTACTACAGTAATTGTACAACAGTACTACAGTAATTGTACAACATTAGTTATTATACTGCAGTAGTTAACTCAAGCCTCATGAGAGGGGGTGCAGTCTGTGCGCCGCATTAGGGCCCATAAGAGTTTAGGGGCCCATGAATAATATATATAAATATATAATTTATTGTAACAAAGTACCAAGTCTGTTCCAAGGTATGTATTGTTTCCAAATATGCCTTACCTATAACTGAAGGCTAGCCAGCGAGTTCCAAATGGCGGAATCGATGTAACATGATACCAGATCATGAAGAGAGTAATGAGCATAGATAATGGCATGAATTAGAACGATGTCTTTCAATGCAAGACGGTATTGATAATTTTATTGAATTATCAATTAAAGCGGAATCGGAAAAATGGTACCAAATTTTGAGAAGAATTATTGTTATTATCTTTTTCTTAGGAGAACGTAGCCTTGCTTTTTATGGGCCTTCGCAACGCATAAGTGACTCAAATAATTGGAAATTTTTTCTTTAGACTCCATTCTAAAGGAACACGTTTTAAAAGTAGCTGAGTCACTAAAAAAGGGCGATAGATTGCAATTACGATACCTCTCAAAATAAGTTTATTGCAGAATATTCTGATCATGTTAAGTTATGTAAAGCCGTTAAATATGCTCTCAAAAATATCACTTAAAAGTTCAAATCTGCTCTCAAAAACATCTCTATCAAGAAAATGATTTCCTCATAGACACAATTATTGAAAACGGCAATAATAAAAGTAATTATGTTAAAATAACCAAAAACTATTTAGACCGCGTTTCAATAAATACTACATCTAAACAATTAGATGAGCAGTTTCTTAAACTACTTAAGATACCTATTATTGACCGTAAACATCAAAGAGAATTTAGAAAACAAAACATCAGAGTTATATTTATTTCAGCTCCCAATTTAAACATACATACATACAATGCAGCAACAAAACAAAACTACCACCGAAGTCAAATCCGGGTGTTTACGAGCTTAAATGCTCATGCAGAAATTTATATATTGGTGAGACCAAAAAGAAAAAAATTTCAAGATGCGGAACACCAAAGAGCCTGTAAAAATCAAAAATGGTTGAGTTCAGGAGCCACGGAACATTCTACAATATGCCGCGGTACTTGTAACTGACTGAATCCTAAGACCTTGGCAGTCATTCTGGAATACAGGGTAAGAAAAGTTAGAGAAACCCTGGAGATATATAAAGCAATAGTTCGACACAATAAAGATATTAGGCAAACTGTACAAAAATTTAACTGACGTCACTATTATATTATTTGATTGGGTTTTATATTTTACGCTTTTTAATATCTTCCTCTTTAAACGATTTATGTTATTTTGTAACGCTTTTTCTTTTTTCATTACCTGATGACGCTGACCACAATAGGTCAGCGAAATATCGTTAATATATCATTATATCAAAATATATTTAAAAAATAATAAACGCTGCCTTTTTTATTGAAATTAATTTATATATTTATAAACATTTCTTATAACAAGAAATGACTTTTAATAATATATAAATATATATATATGTAAATATATATATATATATATATATATATATATATATATATATATATATATATATATATATATATATATATATATATATATATATATATATATATATTAAACATCTTCACTTTCACAAATGCTGCCAACAACCTCTATTAGAGTTGAAATTTACTGGAAGAAAAAAGACGAAGTTTATAAAGCTAGATAACGATTAAAAGATTAACCCCGACCCTGACAGACAATTTAAAAGATCGCAAATTATATGAGTTAGGAAAACGAGATAAAAGAAGCAAATTCGAAAAAAACTGATATTCGAGGAAAAAAAACAAGAACAAAAAAAAAATTTTAGAGCATTGAGGAGAAAAGACAGTAAAAGGGTGAGACTTTGAATGACGAGTATCACGAGAATGAATTTTAGCTAATTTCTCAAGAGCTAATTCTTTAGAAAGAAGATTATCTCTTAACAACACCGTTCATTATATTATTTATAGAAAAAAGAAAGAGAAGCAACATTACAACAATAAGACAATTGTTGAAAGTTGGCTGCAAGACCTGGTCTTACAATGCTTGCAATATTTAATTTTGCAATCGATTCGATATATGGTTTTCAAGAAAGATCTGAAGTATGAGTTATTCCTAAGACCAAAGGTAATTACTGAATCAAATTTAATACCGTTCATAAATATAAGAAGATATAGATTGTTGCAATAACTGAGTTAAAGTTCACCAGCCACTGAGAACTCCATGCTGTAGCAGAAGTGAGATCCTCTTCAAGCTTAAATGCCCTCTCCATGTAATCAGAGAGTATTGGCTTCTTATTTATGCAAGAATAAAGGGTAGTATCATCTGCAAACAATGCCTCCTTAGATGAGAGAAATTCTGAGAGATTGATAATGAAAATTAATACTATAGTATAGATAAAAGAGACAGGTGATCGAGTGAAGTACTGCTAAACGAAAGCACATAAAAGAATAGTCTGTGGATTCAAACCTAGTTTCCCTAGAAATGGGTGAATTCTTACGAAGATAAATGCCCAGGCTAATTATGTAGCTTCCTTTAGTTCGTCAAGACTCCAGTCTTTAAGAATTAAAGTAAGATGACTTTTAACAATAAATTTAAAAGATTAGAAAGCTGAACTTAATTTAGTCCACCAAAGAGCAAGCAAGTCTGGTAAACCTTGCAAGAGAAATTTGAATCAAAAAGACAAACAGTACTGATTACATTATCTATTAGTTCAATCAAATGGCTCAATACTATTAATAAACCCCAAGCCGTAATAAAAGGCTCAAAAAATGGTCTCGGCAATGCACACTAAAAGGACATCATCCATGCGCAACATGGCACTGTTAGGACTTTGATATTTAACAGCTGTCGATGGAATCGGCTCTCAAAGAGCTACCACAGAGTTCGAGAAACCTTAATATTAGCCTGTCTCAGAACTATAAACTGAATTTTAGAGCTGTACCCTCATTAGTAGATAATAGAATGAGTTGCATAGTCATGAAAACAGAGGTATCAGCAAATCCAGCATTCAACATCCTAAACTGAAAACATGTATTATGAATACATCTATCTCAGCCTAATGATAAATTTTATTGATGATATTTGTTTAAACACATTTTATTTTTAATATAAAACAATGTTTAAGATGTTGTTAAAACTAATTACGTTGTTTTCTATAAAGTTCAACGCAAAAATAATGATAAATCATATTGTATTTGGTTAGAACTTTAGGACTAATAACAACTTAATATAAACAAACCAGATGTAAATATTAAGGTAATGCTAACGAGGTATGCCAAATAAGTCTAATTGGCTGGAAAAGCTAACAAAGTTTCTTGACATTTTTAGCAAAAAGGGGACACTTAGGTATAACTTATTTGACTGGAAATGTCAATATTGAGGCAACCTTCATCTATATACTTATTAATTACGTACCTAATATATATATATATATATATATATATATATATATATATATATATATATATATATATATATATATATACATATATATATATATATATATATATATATATATATATATACATTCGATACACAAGTTCGATGCTTGATTAAATTTTTTACTTCTTCAACTAACGATCTTAATAAATAGATAATATAAAAGCAGTTTAGTAACGTAATATAAAAGCAGTTTAGTGATATAAAATCTATAAACAACTAAAATAGCATTTTTTGTTTCAAGAACTTTATATCTTAAGCATAACATCATCCCAAATTATTGCATGTTTACTTGATTTTATTTATTATTATAAATTACGCTTTTTATTTTATTATTATACAATTATTTTATAATTATACAGTTACGTTTAATAGCTTTAAAACAATCTCCTGAAACTTATCCTAGGTTTGGTATTATTAGTTATTTCTTTTACTACTAATATTTTGGTTTAAATAATCCCGAAATGTTTTGATATATAGTATTAATTTATATTTAACATGCAGTGCAGGTGGTAAGTGTTGCAAGGACACGCCCCTGACAAACGCGATAGTGCAGGTCTCGGGCTCTCCGAAACGTCATTGGTGATTACAGTGCATTCCTGAGGAGGGGGATCACCATTATCTATTACTTAATTCTGATATGTTTTTGTATGGTGCGATAATTTTAGCCATGGTTGCCATTAAAAAACCAGCGGATCTACATCGAATTGTTTACTCATAAATCATTGTTTTATCATTTGTTTAGGATAACTAGAACGTGAGTTATTGTTCACCCTATCCCTGAGTCCTAAAATTTTATTCCTCCGACAAAATAGCCTTTACATTCATTTATGATTCTCACCCAAATGACATCATCTACAATCTACTTTTATTTTCACATCTCTCAGGTTTACGTATCTGGACGGCTCCGTTGGTCACTTTTTGCGACCATTGTGTCGCATAAACAAACAAATTTATTCTTTGTGGCTGGTGAGCCCGAACTTCTTCCAATGTACACCACAACGACAAAACGGACATTGGGTTATCCCGCTGGATGTGGTTACGGCGCTCAATAACCTAATGACTACGCAGACACTCACGCACACGTTCATTCGGAAGCTCCACAGTGAACGTTGGATCAGCGCTCTCTGACTATGTGCTCGGATCTAAAATCTCACACCATTGCACATCATTCCACACCAGCACGGGGGCAGTAGCTCTTTTGGCTAAGAGTGATGGCTTGTGGACTACGGTGACCAATATGTGCATTCGAATAATTGAAATCCATTCTGTAGGTCTTACGTCTGGCTTTGATGTGCTAGCCCATAAGCGTAAGGAGTGAGAGAGTTTAGCTTTCTATTCACCCGATTTGAAAGTGAAAGAAAAAATAACGAGACCATACGAGACAACCAAATGGGACACACTAATGCACTACACCATCACGACTATAGACGTTCTATACACAGAGTGACTGGAGCGTTGGTTGTTTCTCCCCATGTCCCCTTATCGTATATTTTTCGTTTTTCTACTTCACAAAAGTCTTACCTCACATTTTATATTTTCTTATGATTTTTATCTTTTATTCAATGACACTATCTACAACCTGTTTTTATTTTCACAATTCGCAGGTCTACGTAACTGGACGGCTCCGTTGGTCACTTTTTGCAATCTTTGTGTCGCATAAACAATATGAAACTTATTATGTTGGTGCCGTGATAACCAATCAGAATTAAGTAGTGGATAATGTTGGGTATTATTGGTATATTTCATTAACTACTTATATTTTAATATAAATAACCCCGAAATGTTTTGATATATAACAATAATATATATTTAATATTATTTAATATATATATATATATATATATATATATATATATATATATATATATATATATATATATATATATATATATATATATATATATATATATATATATATATATATATATATATATATATACATATTTGGAATAATAAAAAGCAACTGGCTACAAATTTATTTTAAAAAAAATGAGTTTCTTATGATTCAACACATACAAAGTTAGAAACAGTAAGCTGTAGAGTTCATTAAGGCACTTTTCTAGGACTCTTGCTGTTACTGTTATGTTAATAATATCTATCCTCAAATAATTAAAAAACAACTAGAAGCATATATGTTTCTAGATGTGCTGGAAGATTTTACGATCAGCAATGTTAAAAACTTTTAACAAGCTGAGAGCATGATTTTTTTTAGCAAACTCGTCCAGAAATTGACTGGCTAAATTATTTATTGTATGATGACTTAAATGCCTTTTTCGGAAACCAAGTTGTTTGCTTAATAAGGTATAAATCTGTATTTTGATTGTATGAAATTATCGTCAGTTTGTATATAGGAACTAATCTGAACTTAATAATTAGTGTCTGAAAACACTAATTGCCATCCAAATTAATTTTTTAGATAAATAAAGACTTTTTATGAGAGAATTTAGAGTCTTGTTGTTCTTATGGATTGAATTGTAGCTATTACAACTTAGATAGCAACTTGCAAGTTTATAAAACCTTACAACATTAGCCTTACAACTTGCAAGTTGCATCTTTAAATTAATCAAAGTTATGCTGAAACGCATTAGAACGTACGTTTCCTGATTATGTCAACAGATTCGCAAAAGGTAGTTATGCTTTTTTATTTCCGGATTACTTATAGGCCTAGGGCTGTAAATCGAGGAGGACCTAATGTAGCGGTCACATAAAAATGCATTGCTGGAACGAAGCTTAACCAAAGTGTTGAAGTCACTTTCATTTTGATTGGTTACTGACCTCAAATCTGTTGTTTGTTTTTGTCGGGTCGGAAAGGTTTATTTTTTGTTCAATGGTCAACCGAGTCAATATCTTCTGTAAATTTTTTTCTCGGACGTATTTTTTGCTTGTTGCTTTGATATTTCCATGTTGCGACCGATTTCAAAGCATTATTGAGGTTCCCGTTTCTATCTTTAAATTTTTTTTTTCAATTTTCATGTAGATTGATCCTTTACTGCCTTCGCTACATCTGGAAAAGCACAATAATCGGCATGTTTTTGTAAGCAAGTAACGAAGTTTTCTCTTTTATTTTATTTTGTGCTTGTAAAAATGTAATGCTCATACGTTATATTTTTTCTTGAAAAATTAATCAAGTTTTTCACACATCATTGTATTGATTCTAACCGTTTCCTATAGCATTTTTTTATATTTTTATACATTTTTCATGCTAAATGCAATATTAATGCTTTTTTTGCAAATTTTCTGTAACTTCTGTTGCAATTACATACAACTCAAATTCTTGCATAACTCAATATACAAGAATGATCATGATCAAATTTTCTACGGTAACAAAAGTGACCATAAAATTGAAAAGGAAACTTAAATAGAATACTATATCTTTATTGATTTATTCGCAACGCCTGCCATACTACCAAGAAATAGATTTTAAAAACATGCAAAAAAAAGCTACCTAGCTCCCTGGAAAAAGAAAAGGTCGGAAAACCTATATTTTTTTAAGGTCTTGGTGCTGCAGCCTCATTAACCCCCGCTCCAATTGAAAAAATAGATTTTTAGAAATTATAACAAAATGTTTGATTTTAACCATTTACTTAAAACATTTTCACTGATTCTCATTTTGCGTTATTTAGTTTATGATTTTTAACTTTTAAACTGTCAAAAACATTTTATTTAACTTTTGTATTTCACTTTTTCATGAGAAGTTTAATGTTTATTATTTGTTAACTGTTATTTATACAACTAAAAACATTTATTTCATAAAACATTTCATTTAACTCATTTTGAAAATAATTAATACCTTCCTTTACTACCAAGAAAATAAGTATTCCAATGAAATGCATTTTTTCATTCAACCTCTTTTTCAAAAAATCAAAGAATTATATGTCATGTAAAACAATATTATACAGTTAAGTTAATTTGGCAACTTTGTTACTAAAGGTTCTGAATGCACACTTTGAGAAACATGGGTATAAAAACTCTGGAAGTTATGGCTTTGTACTTAAGTAGTTTTTAATTAATTTTTTCAAGAGTATTTTAATGATAAAATTTGTAAAACTATTTAAGTTATTAATACAATTTTAAACCTTTTCTATATTGGAAACAAGGTTGCTACTTTGATATTTGTTTGGTATGCAATTTAAATGCTAACAATAAAATTTTAATTCATAATAAATTATAATTTGTTAATAGGATTAATAGTAGTTTAAGTTTTGTAAAGATTTTAAACATGGTTGTTATCTTTTTAAAACTTGAACTATGTTCAAATAACGATTTCTAGACGAGATTAAAACGCGTTTATGATGATATCAAAGGCCTCAATTAAGTTTGTCATACACATTTTAAGGGATATTTTAAGTATTTTTTATGTTGATTGCTGTCTAGAAAGTTGTTCTCAATTATATGCTTGAGCATAGTCACAACATTTTGCCACCTTTCTTAAGAACAGGTTTTACGTTAGCTTCTATCCTGCAAGCAGGAGCAGCACCGTTACAGAAAGACTTTTTGTAGATTAGCGAGAAGAGCAGGGTTAACGCGGATCGGGTTTCTGAGAGGATGTACAAATGAAATCCTTCAATACCTGGCGCATGGCCTACTTTATACACGGCAGGATATGTTGAATAAATTGGCCGAAAATTGAAGGCAATTTTCAATTTATAAGTTTTCAAGTTTTAAGTTTAAATAAGTTTATATTAGACCGTGAGATTAGGCACATTTTCAAAAAAAATTTTTCGGCGATGTGTAATATAAGGTTTTTTTAAGCCAGTATCATACGTAGAAACAAAAAATAGATAGCGAACTCTCTCTTTTTTAGCTTATTGAGCTTTTGTGGTTCTAAATGGTTAGATCCGAACATATTTTAAACTAAAGTTATCATATCAAAACTAGTATACAACCTAGTTTTACAATGATGAACTTGAATCTGGTGCTATAATGTAGCCATAGGTAAAACTTATGCTTTAATCAAGGGTAAAAAGATGTTCCTAAAAATAGCAATACTTAAAAAAATTGATCTGATTTACAAAAAAAATTGATATGTAACCTGCCTGTATAGTAAGCAGCCTAAATCCTTTCATTTATTAAATCAACATAAACAAATTTTATTTTAGACAGCATGTCAATAATTATGAGCATAGATATTTTTAAAAGAGCATTAACAGATATTGCTCTTCAATGACAATTATATTAAACTAGTAATGATGCTTAACCAGTCAAACCTTAGAAAATCTTTGAGGGCATGAAAAGTAATGTTTACATTTGTCACATTAAATGTTAAACTTTTCATTCAACATTTTCTGCAATCAATGTAATTAAAACATAATAGATCTAGTGAATATTTTATAGAAAGACAGCAATAAAATAAAGGAGAAAATTTGTATAATTACTACATCGAATAATTCATAAATAGTATATTTTTTGTAAACTACACAGTTTACGAATTATATCTTTTATTTTTAATTTATCCTTTGGCATCCTAATCTGAACAACTGAGATAAAAAAATAATTAAAAAAAAAATTTACAAAAACTGTAAACATTTATTTGAGAAAATTCGTAAAAAAATTATTACTCGAAATTACTTAACAAATTCAAAAATAACACTAAGCGCATTTGGGAAATAACGAAGGAAATTACAGGAAAACAAAAATCATTCTTTCTGCCACAAATGATTAAAATTGATGATTAAATTTATTTGATGCCACAAATGATTAAAATTGATGATTAAATTTATTTGATGCCACAAATGATTAAAATTGATGATTAAATTTATTTGATGCCACAAATATATTTAAACTAATTGCTATATCACATGAGTAAATTTTTTACTGAAATAGGTTCTAAACTATCAAATAAGATCTCTATCACCAGAACCTTTTTTAGTGACTTCTTATTAAACTTGGATAAGTGCATCTGATGAGCTATCCTCTGATTTATCAATTGAAGAATTTGAAAAAGCGTCCGAATCTATTAAAAAAAAAAAAAAATTATGAGGACTAGACAAAAAAAGTAGAAACGCGGTTATAGATTGCTATAAGATGTTCTTTCAAAGTTTTTAGTGCCTCATTTAAACTAAGAACTTTTCCAAAACAAATAAAAATTGCAAAAGTTACACCTATTTATAAAGAGGGTGACCAATCCCAAATAATTAATTATTGCTCAACTTTTGTGCACTCTCTGTATTGTCAAAAATTCTAGTAAGAATTATGTGTAACAGAATATATAAACACCTTGACAAAAAATAACCTTCTCAATGTTAATCAATTTGGTTTTAAAAAACATTACTAAACAGAGCATGCAATTATTCAATTTGTAAATGAAATTTCAAAATTTTTTTAAACAATCTTATAAATAATCAAAAAAATATACCTAAGGTATCTTTATTGACCAATTGAAGCCCTACGATACCGTTGACCGTCACATCCTACTTGAAAAACTGAAATACTATGGTGTAAATAACCAATTGTTAAGGTAGTTTCGAAGTTAATTAACGAACCGAAAACAATTTGTTGTTGGTTATAACAAATATCGCAACAATTGTTTGAATATAACCTATGGAGCACTACAAAGTTCAATTCTCGGACCCCTCCTTGATACTAATTTATTAATTTCTAAGTGTGACATTAGCGTACTTTTTTCCACCGTAAATAAAGAATTTTTATCCCACTGGTTCAAATCTAATAAATTACCATCAAATACTGACAAAACTAAAAATAATAATCTTTTTCACTTGCTTAGGAAAACAAACTTTTACTTTCAAACTTGCCTCAAACCTTTATTGATGAAATTGAAATAAATAGAGACTCCGTGTTTAAATACTTAGGTGTTCTAGATAAAAACATTACTCGAAACCAGCATATTAACTATGTATGCACCAAAGACTTTAGAAAAATTGGGTTTTATACAAAGCTTGAACTTATCTCAAGAAAAAAACTCAAGAAAACTTACATTACTAATATTGCCTGGGGATGTACTAAAAAAAGCAAACTACGTCGTCTTTGTCATTTTCAGAAACGAGCAATTTGCATATTTAATTTTGATGATCATTTTCCTCATTGTATACCCCGTATTATTGAAACGAAAATTTTAAATATAATTAAATTCAACTTTTTGAAAGTTTATGCTTTGTTTACATGAGAAAAAACAATCGATCCTATTATGTCTATATTAGAGATGTGCCGGGTACCCGGTTCGGACCCGGGGACCTGGTAATTCGGCGGAATCGGCCATTTTATTGATGTACTCGGCACCGGGTATTCTCAAAATTATTTTTAACATTTAATTAATTTTGAGTGTTACTTTAAATTGTGTAGAAATATTATTACCCAGGTAAAAAATAGTGCTTCAACCTATAAACTTCTTGATAATTCCAGAAGTTGGTAATTCCTATTTACTAAATCTAGACGTGTCTCACTTAAATTTCGTTTTCGAAGGTATTTTCGCTATATTATATTGGAAAACGTTAATAGCAGACTATATTATTATATATGCAAAAAGACTTTTTAATTATTTAGAACGCTGATAACGCTTTTCGTTTGTCACAAACAAAAAATCATAAAAGAAACTAGAATGAAATACAGCAAAAAAGTGTCGTCTAATTTATTTTTTATTTGATTAAATTTTTTTTTATTCTTACTTTTTTTAATGGACTTGGTGCTGGGTACCCGGTTTCGAAACAGATTTTTACCACCGTTTACTATAGTTCACGGTTTCCGTTTTTACTCATGCCGACATTTTTATGCCCGTACATAAAACTCTCGGCAGTCAATGCATCTGCATAAATGTATTTATTATTTTACTTTTTTTTTTAATTTTTTTTATACATATATAATGGATTCTGAATTAACACACACTACATGCTATTTTGAACTTTTTAGAAGTGTTTTTATAAACAAGGAGGTAAACAAAATATTGAACATTTTCCAAAACTTAATAATAAGCCACTGAATTCCTGTAAAGTTGCTTAAAGCACCTTTATAAAAAAAAATAGTTAGTTGAACAATCAAACAAACTATATATTGCTACATGATACCCTTTCCAAAGCAAGTCTTGGAAGTGATTTTTGTCAAAAAGCTATCAATAAATGATTTAAATTTTGATAGTTTTGTAATGTAGACAAAAAAAAACTTATGTGATAAACTATAAAGTCTTAAGTGATCTTCAGGGTAAAAGTGATTTAAAAATGCTCTTGTAATTAGTGTTAATGTTTGTGTTGTAAATAAATTTTATAATTTATTGAACCAAATTGAACGTCGAACGTTTTTAAAGTTATTCTCCTCCCCATGGCGGAGAAGACCATTCAGTCGAGGAGGCTGTTTTAATTTTATTCCTCTATCAACTCTTTAACTCCAAAATACAAAAATTGACAATCAAGAATGCTGCACAAAAAAACAAGTTAAGTGAGGTACTAGCAAGAACGTGATGGGGTATCAAACTCGAAACTTCTCACTTATAAAGCAAGTGCTCTATCGCAACAACACTACCGCATTAAATACTGTATTTGACCATTATATTGTTTATAATGCTTTTGGATGTTTGGAGTTGTATATATATTCAGTGAAAATATTCACAGAATTAGAACAGAAAAAACAACAACTGCATACTTATAATTACAGTACTTAATTTATAGTTTATGATAAGTATGTTTATATGTTTATAATTCATTTATGTTTATATTATGATGTTTCCATATTATAGAAGTAATGTAACTTGGTATGATGTAGAATAATAATATTGTGATCCTTGTCAGTCGAGTGTTTGTCAGTCGAGTGATGTTACTAAGATGGGGTGTTACTAGCTCTTATCAATATTTAATAATAAATGAACTGGTAAAGTGTTTTTTTTTTAACTTATATATTTTTATTTCATAAGTTACCCTGTCAGCATCATCAACCAAATAAGAAAGGTGTTAATTTTTATATTTTAATTGAATTTTTGCGCATTTTTTGTGCAATTTTGTGCATATCTACTTTTTATTATACTCTTTTTTTTTTTTTTTTCTAAAATTATTTTCAGATATTCTACGATATCATGACTGATTAATTCAAGATCATTTTAAAAACCTATTAAGATTATTTTAAGAAGCTATTTGGATTTTAGGGATTTTTTAAGACTTTTAAGATTTTTAGGATTGTTATCAGGACTTAATTATTAAAGAGTTTTTATAATTTTAGTATTAGTAAATACATTATTTTTACAAATTATACTTTTTAAGTTTTTATAAAAGCTATTTATAACAATCTTAAATGTTATATATTTTATAAACTCAAACATAGTTTTTTTTTTATTTTGTAGTTGTCTTTATCATCACATTGCCTACTGTTGTCATTAGTTCGCCTTCTGTTAAAACATCGATTAATTTAGTAAATTATCATGTGAAATTTACTGTATTAATTTACATTTATTATGTAATAACATGTATTAGTCAAAAACAAACTGAAATTCTTCATATAGATACACATAATTCTGCTAACTGGTAACATTACAAAACCAGTTTTTAAGATTTATTATATTATTATTTTTCTTACAGCTATTTTATACTTCTATTTTATTTTATACTTCTATTTTATTTTATACTTCTATTTTATTTTATACTTCTATTTTGTTTTTGTCATTAAAAGTAATAATTTTTGCTCATAAAAATTTGTAGTTTTGTTTTTTTAACTTTGAAGTTTTAGAAACAAAATATTTTGAAATCCTCTCAATTTTTATTTCGGATATCTGAAAGTTGTTTATTAAAGGCTAATACTCTTTTTTATTTCCAGTAATTTCTAGGGTATTTCAAGGTTCTAACCTTGGTCTCGCTTTATTAATTATCTACTTAAGTAATTTAAACAACACAATTAAATCTAAAATGGTTATATTTACTGATGATTTTATTTACCGATAACTCAACTTTCTCTTTTCTTTTCTCTATTTAATTGCTTAAAAAAGACAGCCGATCTTGAATCTCACCTCGCTTTTGTAACAGATTGGGGCTTGCAGTGGCTTGTTAGTTTTAAATCAAACAAAACTCAGTTATTTACAACAACTGAGTGATTTAGAGAAGAATTTACAACAACCTCTTCTTAAAGTCTTTTTGAATTATCGTTTATTACTGACACCTCATGAAAACCATAAGTTGATTACAAAGTTAGCATGTTTACGTGCTTCTCTTTACGTGCTTGCATACCTTGCCGTACCTTACTCCTAATTCTATTCTCTACCTCTACAAATTTTTTATTTGTCCCTATATGGAATACTGTTTTCATATTTTAGCTGGTTCTTCTAATGATGTTCTTTCTCTTTTATACAAGGTCATTAAAACACATTCCAAACGTATTTTGACCTGCTTTATCTGCCAAGCTTGGCCATTTCTCCACTATCGTGAATTTGCATCTTCTTTTCTTTTCTACAAATACTATCATGATCACTGCTTAAAGGAACCATCATTACTTTAACCTTTAACCCTTTGCAGCTCTCTCCTATCTTCATATTTTTTTTTTACGTTTACAACTTAAAACTTTGCAAGTTTTCTGTCAACCGTTTCCTCGGTTTTTAACTCTATCTTTTATTTACTAGTAACTCCCAACTTAATAGTGTTTGTTTGCAGTCTTGTTTTGAGTGAATTAGAATACTTAAAAAAAATTTTTTTAGCCTTAATACAATTACAATGTTATAATTAATAAAATCATAATAATCATTGAAAGCATAACATATCTTATTATAATCAAATTACTTAATTATGTACCATTGTTTCACGTAATCAACTATTAACTATAACGGCCAAGAAATAGCATTATGTCATGAATGACATAATGCTATTTCTTGGCCGTACGTTATTTAAATTGCAATTCCGCCAGGTTTTACTTAAACCAACTCTATGGATTACATCATGACAACTACTTTAATTAATCCACCATGCAGCTTGGCTAGCTTTAAAACCAATTAAATTGGCCAGCTCGTTTAAACAGTTGATTATTCATAATGAGCGATGCCTGTTCTATTTGACGCCCGTCTTATTCGCGGATTCAGTTTAACAGGTCAGAGAAAAAAAAAATCATTCAAAGCACATTTTTTTTTCTTTTTTTTGATTTTTGCTAAGTTAAAAAATATATATAAAAATATATTATGGTTTGTTTTTTTTACTTAATTTATTAAAGCTTTGTTTATCGCAAACCTAGGTGCAGTAAGATTAAACCCAAATACCAAGGCATGCTCTGTAAAAGATGGTCGACGATATGCCATCACAATAACTAAAAAAGCGGCTTTCTTCACTGCTTGATGGACATTCATAATCTCTTAAAGTCTTTTAAGATAAATTGTAATTGTTTAATTTTTTTTACATAAATAGGTTTTAAAAAATTTAGAAAAATTGGTAGCAGTAGAAAAAACATTTTAGGTACTTTTATTTTTGCAGTATATAATTACCTGGCGGTTGTGCAATCAGCATTTTCAAAATATCCATAACGAATTTATTTGTAAGTTTTACAGATACATAAACGGTAAAAAGTAGCGAGTTCAATAACTTTTATTGTTACTTTCCATGTTCAGTATACGAATAAATATAAAGAAAACCCATTTTAAGGTATTATTGGCATACCTAATATTAGTAATAAGGAAAATTGGAAATTTGTGAAATTTTAAGGGGCGACTGGGCGGAACACCTAGCGAGACTCATTTGGGAACAATTAGGATGTAACATAGGAACCGTACGGGCAAACACAGGAAACATCTGAGGCAAAGACGGGTATCCCAGCAAATAACTCTTACGGCTTCCATAGGGGGCCCTCGGACAGCTCACTCTTGCCAAACTGTATGGTTTCCAGACGCAAGCCCGCATTATTCCCATACGCGACCCATATATGTAGGTTAACTGGATATATTTTATGTCATTATGACTTCTATTTAAAATTTAAAAAGTGTATAAATAATCATAGCTGTCGGGACGGAAAAAAACTTCTGACTGTTAAAATAAAATATTTAAGTATTCTCATATCACAAATATTTTATACACGATCGTTTAATATACGTTCGGCAAACTCAACTTGTGCTAAAGACTTACTGACATTTGTAAGAAACTCTAATGACGTAATTTTAACAACAGAAGTTATAAGGAGAGGGCAGAGTCCTGACAAATTTAGCATCGAAGTTTCAAATATTATTAGCAGATAGTTCACAATCATTATACTGTCCCGGTATCGCTAGTTTATCATACCTTGGACATAAATCAAATCATTTTCGTTTATCTCAAAACGTGCGACTAGGACCCATTTTATCGCCACATTTATACATTAATCTACACTGAAATTATATTAAGTCAAATTGTTTCATATTGAAAACTAGGAACAACACTAAGTGGCATATACACAGGGGCTATTGCTTATGCAGACGATATAATCCTACGAAGTCCGAATTTTTCTGAGCTACAAGAATTAGTTAATAAAGTTCAAACACAATGTCTAAACCTTTATATCAAACCAAAGACTGAAAAAACCGAGTTTATTATCTCAATTAAAAATTCAATTACAAAAAACGTAATTCAAATTAACACTTTTTCCATACATCTCAACAATAAACTAAAACACCTTGGATTTCTAAGGAATAATGATGATGATGATGACCGTTTTCAAAATATACTCTCTAAACAGAAAACTTAAACGAACGCATTATTTCAATTCAATCAGTTTCCATAGCTCTTACAAAGTATGTAATTCATTTTTGTCAGCCACTAATTGTTGTGCATTTGTTCAAAAGGCTCGTTGGCACTATGAACTCACTAACTAAATTTTTTTTTTTTTTTTGAATTTAACACATTGCGTACGGAAGACAAGTATATTCGTCGAAGGAAACTGTCCTTGCGTATGGACAACGAGTATACTCGATTGAGTTTGAATGCTAATAATTTTTGTTCTAAAGGTTTTATACTATAAAACTGCTTTTAAATCTTGAATTAAAAATCCATCAGTTAAGTTTTTACGTGAAAACGTATATTTGTCAATATCTCACTTTATCATTTAATTTTAAGATATAGTAAATATTCTTGCTTGAGGTTTTTTTCCAACTATGTCTTCATTGAAAAAATTAATGATTTAAAAATAACATTTACATATAAGTATTACACAGTGGCGGAAAAAAAGTCATGTGTCCGACCATAAATTTAGGTTTTACAGAATTTGTTATTTTTATGTAACAAACAGTTATGAATAATAAATCAATAATCATATTTTGAATCACAAATATCGCATTGTTCAATACTTGCATGACAGGCTAGAATAACATCCATATTATTTTTAGAGTTAGTTCAGTAAAATATAGTTAATTTTTTTAATTTTATTAATTTAAATGATTCAATTTGGCATTCTTAGTCTTGAAATAGATTGGTTGATATTGTGTAGTGTTTGTACTGACCATAATGTTGTTTTCCATATGTTGCACAAAAATTATTATTTCTGGAAATAAGAAACTATCTTATCAGGAGCGAATGATAATTGTAGCTAAAGTTACTGAGAGTCACAAAAGGTTTAGAAAAATTGTATCAGAGATGGAAATTTCGAAGAACACAGTGATAAGAATAATGATGAAGTACAGGAAAACATAGTAAGTAAAAGAAAGGTCTAGAAATGAACGGCAGAAAAAGACTACACCTCAAGAAATTCGGACCAATGTGCGCCTGAGTTTAAAGAATCGCCACCAAACTTTTGTGGAAATACAGGCTTTGATATCTGATCATCATAATGTCAGTATTACAGATAGAACTGTTCGCTATAAGCTACAAAAAGTGGGGCTTTAATCTCATGTAGCTGTAAAGAAGCCACTTCTTACAGCCTTACATTGTCACCGAAGTGACAATGTAAGACTGTAAGAAGTGGCTTCTTTCTTTCTTAAATCCTAATATCTCCCATCCGCATGCGCGAATCCTAACAATACTCTAGTAGAAGATGAAATGGTCAATTAGAAAGGTTCTCTGTAACTTTCGGCAATTTCTAATAAAAGACTTTGTATATAAACACATTATGTCTACCTACCCCTGCCGCGAACTAGCTCCGGTCTCCCTATATATTTAATACTTAATTTATATATATATATATATATATATATATATATATATATATATATATATATATATATATATATATATATATATATATATATATATATATATAAACTAAATTATATATTAACTATACTTAAAACTAGGACAATGTCAGAAAGGGCGTTAGCATTAAAGTGGCTTATTATTGATCTTGTATATCAATCAAATTTACAGACGTTAATATTGTTTGTTTGGCTTCTTGTTTGATACTTGAATAATTACAGGATATTTAAGATAATTATAATATATTATAATTACAATTACAATAATAATTACAGAATATTGAAGATAATTATATTATATTATAATTTTACACTCGCAACGTTGGTTTGTATACTTTGTATCAATGTTGATTCATATATATGGAATTAATGTTGAATTATATACATTGGGTCAACCTTAATCCATATACATTAAATCAACGTTGGGTTATTCACATTTAATCATCGTTGGGTTTAGATCGTAAAACCAATCAAGTTTTGTAATGGTTTTACATACTTTGGCCTAATGTATCTGTGCAAGCTGTTTTATTAATTACCCCTTTTGTTTATATTATTATTAAAAACATGACGTTGGATCAACGTAAGATCTGCATTAGAAAAAACAGCCAACGGTCACGATAGTTTTGACCCTATGTATGTTTGCTAGCTGGGATCAGATTTGTGTAAATGCGTAATAAATAATGGCATTTAAAAATTAGATACTTAAAAAAAAAAAATTTATTTTAAAGAGATGTTTTTACTAAATATCATCCTATTTTTTTTGTAAATTATTTATGATTACGACTATCAGAAATTTTGTAAACTCCGCGCCTTTACTTACCCAGTGAAAAATAAAACCGCGTCCCACATGGGTTACGCGTGGGTTCCGTGTGGGATTGATGGGATTTACGTGGGACGGATTTTCCCATGTGGTATCCGTATGGAAATTTGTCACCTTAAACCCATGTGGGTAATCCCACATTGGTTACATATGGGAACCATATGGTATTTACACACATGGGAAATCCCACGTGGGTTTCCTGTGGGATTTGTATGGGAATTAATTTAAAAGCTGGTAACTAAAAAAAAATTTTTAAATCGACATTGCATTGCGTTACGTTTATATTGTGTGAAAATATTTTATATTAATAGAGAGAATGGCAAGCAAGTATTAAGTACCACGAATAATGTTTATCTTTCTTTATAGAAAAAAGATCAAGATATGTGCAAATAGACGTATTATTAGGATAATATAATAGTTATTTGAATTTAAATTTTGAGTTAGTTATTTGCAAACAATTAACTGATGCAAGTTGAAATGTTATCAAAAACCAATCTTGCATGCATGGGACACTGCAGTGTCCCACAAAGAAATGCAGGTTTGAAACTCGAAGAATTCCCAATTTTCTTTATTAAAAAAAAAAAAAGTAGGATGGAGATGGGTTTCTGTAACTTTTTTTATGCTCCAAAACTTTTAATTTTAGATATAATAAGGTCCTTAAGACTTAAGGGACTTACGAACTACATTGAGGAACAAAAACAGAATATTTACAGAAACTTTTCAATTTTTAGTTTGGAGTACCACAGTGTTATTGGGAATAAAGCCTCTGGCTCCAGTTTTCAAAGTAATATGATCTAAAGTAATGTTTAAATAAAATAATATGCTTTAAAATGCATATAGTTATACATATAACTCCTGATAGTTAACTATATGTATAACTAGATATACATATAATTTGTTATAAAGTCTTATTTTTTAAGGTTATGCTTGAACAAATTAGTACCAATTAATTCAAATTCAAGATTTAGTTAAAGTTCAAGTTAAAGTTCTTATTTATTCATTGTTTTTGTTAATTTTATATTTATTTGTTCAAATTTATCAGTTAATACTATTTTTTACTACAGTAAGAATGATTATCATTGTTGAACGTGATTTTATTAGTAACTTAATTTTACTTTCAACATATTTTGACAACACCCTTTACATTTTAAATGATGACAGTTTTACTTTTCTATTGATGTTAAATTTATTACGTTTCAATAACTCAGATTGAATTTTAACTGAATTATTGTAAGCTTTGTAGGGGTTTGTTGTATATCAAATGGTGTTGTAAATAAAGTAAAAAAAAAAAAAATATATATATATATATATATATATATATATATATATATATATATACATATATATACATATATACATATGTATATATATATATATACAAATATATATATATATATATTTATACATTTATATATTTATATATATATATATATATATATATATATATATATATATATATATATATATATATATATATATATATAATCATATATATATATAATCATATATATATATATACAAATATATATATATATATATAATTCATTTTATAAAATAGAGACTGACAACTGATAATTAATGGATGTAAATACAAATTATAAAAATCATGTAAACTTTATTTATTATTTCTAAATACTATATTAATGTTAGTCGACAAAGTTAAAATCAATTTAGAGCATTGTTATTAGTTCTTTTGCGATTCGCACTTCCACTTCTGTCTCTCAAATTTATAAAATAGGTGGTCAAAGCTTGCTCAATAGGTAGGTTATCAGCATAACAATGCTTTTTTCTTACACTTTCTTAAGAGAAATATGGCAAATTGATTACTTATTTTACCTAAATCATAGGGTCATCTATGCATAATGATGTCAAATGATGACCCGTTTATTGACCACCTTCACCCTTTATCAAACTCAGTCAATTTTTTGCCATCTCCCATTGAAAATGATGTCAGTTTTTGTTATCATATTATGATGGTATATCTGAATTGTTAATATAATATAAAAAATGCATATACCATCAATTTTTTTCTGGTTCAATTATACATTTATTCTCAACAGTACTACAGTTTTAAGCAACAAAAGCAAGAAGTTTTTAGACCACATTGTTGGTGTAAATACCTCTAAAACCTGCTCATAGCTAGCATATATTGTTTTACTTTTTTTTTAAATTAAATATGTTACTTTTTTTTATAATTCAATTTTTTAATTGACATTATTTTGGTCTCAACTTCCCCTCCCCATTGTCAATTATTGTTAAACTCACACTGCCCCTCTATCTACTGGCATCATTTATGGATGATCCCATAGCCTAAATACTATATATATATATATATATATATATATATATATATATATATATATATATATATATATATATTCTTTTTACTTTATTTACAACACCATTTGATATACAACAAACCCCTACAAAGCTTACAATAATTCAGTTAAAATTCAATCTGAGTTATTGAAACGTAATAAATTTAACATCAATAGAAAAGTAAAACTGTCATCATTTAAAATGTAAAGGGTGTTGTCAAAATATGTTGAAAGTAAAATTAAGTTACTAATAAAATCACGTTCAACAATGATAAACATTCTTACTGTAGTAAGAATTAGTACTAGTTAACAAATCTGAACAAATAAATATAAAATAGTGAAAAAACAATGAACAAATAAGAACTTGAACTTGAACTAAATCTTGAATTTGAATTATTTGGTACTAATTTGTTCAAGCATAACCTTAAAAAATAAGTTTATATAATAAATATTATGTATAACTAGTTATACATATAGTTAACTATCAGGAGTTATATGTATAACTGCATGAATTTTAAAGCATTTTATTTAATTTATATATTACTTTAGATCGTATTACTTTGAATACTGGACCCAGAGACTTTATTCCCAATTACACTGTGGTACTCCAGATTAAAAATTGAAAAGTTTCTGTAAATATCCTGTTTTTGTTCCTCAATGTACTTCGTAAGTCCCTAAAGTTTTATGAACTTTATTATATTTAAAGTTAAAAGTTTTGGAGCATAAAAAGTTACAGAAACCTCCATATCTCCCTCCTATTTTTTTTTTTTTTTTTTAATAAAGAAAATTTGACTTTCAAACCAGCATTTCTTTGTAGGACACTGCAGTGTCCTATGCATGCATGCTTGGTTTTTGACAACATTTGAACTTGCATCAGTCAATTGTTTGCAGATAATATACTCAAGAACTATATTAAAATATCATATGAACATGTTAGAGAATGTTCATACGATATTTGAACATCACAAATTTAATAACATTGTTGTGATATGTTATATAAATAATACCATAATAGATTATGATATGAAAATAAGATAGGATATAAAGGCAATGATCAAAGAATAAATTTACTTATAGAAATTTAGATGTTTGTTTATTAGTTTCAGAATATTATATTATGTGTGACCACAGCCTTCTATAATAACAGGCCTTGACATCGCGCAACAAAGTTGTTAAATTGAAGGCCAATTCCTAAAACTGTGTTTACATTTTCATCTTTTAACATTAGACGAAAGTTTGTGTTCATGCTTTTTTAATAAATCTTTAAAATTTGATTGGTTTATAAATTAGATATTGCAATTTCAAGACGATAATGTTGTAAGGTTCAAGGCGTTACATTGTAAGATAATAGTATTGTCAAACTAACGGTAAGTTTTTTTAATAATTAAAATGTCTTTAAAATGCTGTGTATCTCTTTGCAAGTCGAACTATCTCAACTACAACAAAAATATCAATTTATACAACTACAATATCAATACTCAACTACAACAAAAATATCAATTTATAAATTCCCGAAGAATCTAGAGGAGAGAAAAAGATGTAGTGAAGCTATCCCAAGAACTGGTTTTATTGTTACAGACTATACAGCAGTATGTCAACTTCATTGGCCAAATGAAGCACCTTTTGAAAGCAAATATGGGAAGCAACGACCTTTAAACCCACCATCTGTTATTAAAAATGTTCCGCCTAGTTGTTTAGCCACACCAGCAAGTAAAGTTAGAAAAACTGTAACTTCAAGCGGTTTTCGAAGCATTCTACCAGATGAGTTAAATGATTTTCTAAAAGAGGATGAACTTATATTTGACGATATTCAATCTTTGTTAAGTAATAATAATGATGTTATTGTTTTCCAGCTTAATAAAAAAAGTTTACACATACAATCAAAAATGTACAAACTTGGTGTTCCATTATTTATTTTAGTAATTTTCAATGATTATTCACTTGTAGCTAACAATAATGGCACAACTTGTAATATTTCATCTTTAGCTATAAACAAATTAAAGTTAATAAAAACAAAATCAGCTTTATTTGAAGCAGTTAGATTTTTAAAAAATAAAGAAAGTTCGCTTCAGTTAAATATTCTATTCGAACACCTTAATGCTATGAGAAAAGTTAATGTTGGTGAAGTTTCATATACTCCAGATATTATATGTAGAGCATATGAGTATTTTGCTATGCGACGAAGTTTATATGATTGTTTGTGTATTGACTACAAGTTGTCAAGTATAAGGACTTTAACAAGATTGACTTCAAAAATAAGCTCAATGGAGGACCTAAGTTTCATAAATAGTATTTTTATGAATTTAAATCCATTGAAAAGAACTTCCATACTACTTATACCTCATTAATTGATGAGGTCTATGTCAAAGCTTCATTACTTTACTAAAGAGGTGCTTTGTTTGGTCAAGCAGTAAACTACCCTGAAAAGTTAGCTAAAACAATTTTATCATTTATGATTAAATGTCTTTTTGGAGGTCCAGAATTTATATGTAGAGCTCAACCTGTTGCAAATTGTTCCTCTGAATTTCAGTTTTCTCAATGTCAACAAATTGTTCATACGATAAATAATATTAAAAATAATAAGACATTGGTAATAATTACTGGTGGTAACCGTGTAAATCAAAGATTTTTTGGGAATGTTTAAAACAGTTGATAGTAAACCATGGTTAACAAGATCAGGTATATATTTTTTTTATGATTATGTGCATCTCTTAAAATCTATACGAAACAATTGGTTGACGGAAAAGACTGACGAACTTCAATTTTTAAACAATAAAGAACTGGCTTTGGCTAAGTGGAGTAATTTATAAACTTTTCTAAATCACTCCACTTAGCCAAAGCCAGTTCTTTTAATCTAAAACTTTAATTTAAAAACTGAGTGCAATTGTCTTTTTAAACTCTCTAAACTTACAGCTAAATCAGTTTATCCAAAACCAATAGAGAGACAATCTGTAAAGTTTTGTTTGTCTGCTTTTTGTGAAGAAACAGTAGCTGCATTAAGAACGCATCTAGAGATTGAAAATAAAGCATTTGAAGGTACTGCTGTATTTATTGAAAAAATATTTTTTTTTTCGAATGTTGTTAATGTCAAAGCACCTGGTGCTGGCATTCGGTTTAGAAATGAATTATGCGGAGAAATCCACTCAGTTGGTGATCAACAGTTACAACTGCTACGAGATATTGCTGAACTGTCAAATTTTATGAAACCTACAGGTAAGCGTGTAAAACAGCTTACGCTAGATACTAGCAATGCAATAGCGCATTCATGTTATGGCTTTATTGATCTCGTAGAAACTTTGTTGAGTAATGGAGCAAAGTATGTCTTATTAGGTTGGTTTTCAACAGATCCACTTGAAAAAGCTTTTTCTAAGCTTCGACAGGGATCTGGAGGTACTTACTTTATAAACGCTAAATCTGTAATTGAAAAAATTATTATTCAACATACTAAATTGATATTACAACTTAACATTCCTGTTTATAGTATTGATGGTCATACTTGTGACATATGTTTTAGAGATATTTCTACTGATGAAAAAGAACTTCTAGATAATATACATGATCTTGAAAGCTCAGTTAATAAATCTACATTAGTGGCTATAGTTTACATAGCTGGCTATGTGCAAAAAAGCGAAATAAAAATTTATGATGATTCTACCAAATATTATTATAAATATGGAAGTTATCTGTATAGCCTAAACAGAGGCGGACTTGAAATTCCTTCTGATACTCTTGTCTAATGGTCAATATTTTGCTTTTTTTAAATATATATATAGAGATGGGTTCAAGGTGCTACTGACCCTTTATGCAGAACATTCTGTGTTACTCAGTTTCAGTTCATTGCTGCTAAATATAGATTTAAAATCACAAAAAAACTGCTAAAGAATTACTCACTAATTACCACTCCGAAAGTACTAAAGCTATCATAATTTATGTGAAAATTAGTTTTGTATTTTATTATGCTATTTACTTGTTATGTTTTTTATTTTCTCATTAGCCTATATGTCTCTCAATATGTTTGGATTTGTAAATATTTACCCTGTTGAGATATATTGATAAAACTTTTTTTTTGCTTGAATCGACTTTTGTTGGTGTTTTTTATTGTTGGTAATTTTTATTGTTACCATTTTTAGCAAAAAAAATTAAAAATACAGTTATCTTTCTAATATATAGATATATACTTTGTTATAGTTCTGCTTGTTATTGATACTATTTAATATTACATAAATTTTCTTAATGAAATTTGAAATACGAAAAATATGATTATCTTTTAACAATTTTTTGGTTTTCTTTTTATATTTCCGTCTTTACTAGAGATTATTTTTAGAAAACATAGACTGCCATTAGACCCAACCTAATATAAAAATATATCATATAAGTAAAAGTGAAAGTTTAATCGGCCTTCAGTTTTTACGGCATTTTGCGCGATGTCAAGGCCTGTTATTATAGAAGGCCGTGTGTATGACGAAAAAGTAAAGATATTTTTGCATCCACTGGCTATTGCACCTAAGGTCTACATCATTGAAAAAGTAGGTTTTTACATTTTTGTTTTTGTTTTTTTGTTTAACTACTTATCCTAATTGATCACTTTTTTTCAGGATTCTCCTCATGGGTTCAAGCTCATTACGCATAATATGTGTTCAATTACCCATAATACGTTAGTCATTGTAAGTAATAAATTAGAAAATAATTATTTGTGAAATGTTGTAGTCATTAATGATTTCAACCTGGCTAATAATTAAAATTGCTCGACTAATAAGGTTCCTTATTAAAATTGTTCTCTCTCTCTCTGTCTCTCTCTCTCTGTCTCTCTCTCTCTGTCTCTCTCTCTCTCTCATATATATATATATATATATATATATATATATATATATATATATATATATATATATATATATATATATATATATATATATATATATATTAGACTGCTTCATTTTGGGGTCATGAAAAAATTTAAAGTACCATGGAGTTTTATCTGCTGCGCAGACCCCTATTTTATTAGTAGATTTTTTTTTTTTTTGAGTTTTAACCACTTTTAGGGGTTGCTCAAGTGCCCTAATGGTCTAATTTTAGACTTATTTACCCTTTTTTAAGCTTATTTTCAACACGTTTGAGCGGGTTCTAAAACTCAAAATAATTCTATTTTTTTTCTTTCCAGAGTTTCTTCTAAGTTAATAGAAAAAAAAAAATGCATGGTAATTTAATTTGCTTAAAATATTTTGTCTAAACCTAACTAAAAAATTGCATAGTTATGCGGATTTTTACCAATTTTTACGCTTCGCATTTACTTTAATACTTTAGCGTACTTGCTTAAACACGTTATGCGAATTACTTTTTAGCAAAGACGATATTTAATTTTCATTTAAAAACGCGGGAAATAATTATTGATAACTTTCATGATACACTTACTTCATATGCTTATTAGAGCTATTTACTACAGTTTTATTCATGTCGGGAAAAAGTAAGAAAAAAGTAAATTTTTTGGTTGGGCAATCCAGGTCATCCTTACCAAAAGACAAATTTTCTACAGAGCAAGAGGTTTTGCAATACTTCTTGCATTTAAAGGAGAAGCATCCAAAACAAAAAGAAAGTAGAATTATCCACTGTCCGTTGACAAAACACTTTGAAATCAGATGCCATAATGAAAAGTCTTTATGCTGCACTCTTTCAAAGTTAATTGCACCTTGGTTGAAGGGTGGATTTCAGATTTTGCAATTACAAACAATTAGGTAGGTACCAGACTGTATTTGTTTTTGTTTTATTTGTATATTATTAGAGGAAAACAATTAATATAACAAATATCTGCTGTTAAATAAATTAATTAACAGAAATAGATGTGTTGTAAAATGTTCAGAACCTACAAATCACATTTTTTAGTAAAAAGATAGAGAAGCTGATCCTAACTTGGAAACTGTTAAAAAAAAACAAATCAAGACAAACTTTATCAGAAATTGAAAAAAGGAGGAAATTTTTAACTCAGATGAAAAGGATCTTTTGGATTGCACCTGAGCTCGATACTCTGGTTGCAATCATTAAAGCTGATAAGAAAAGAAGTTGTCGAGACAAGACTGAAGATATGCTTTTTTATTAGACCAATTAGCTCAAATGGATCCGATAAAAATGAAGATAATGATGATTTCCCGTATCCAGATCCAGAGTTAAAGAAGAAAGTCAAAAAACCAGATACTGTTCTACTTCCAAAAGATATTCTCAAGAGAACTGCTGATACTGCTGTTGGGGAAGGATTAAGTCATAGGCAGCATACTGCCATGGTTAATAGTATAATTGCTAAATCAGGTGGAAATATAGATGAATTTAAATGTTCAACCTCTACAGCATTAAGAGCAGCAGATAAAGTCATTTATGATGAATCAAAGAGGATCAAGGACCATTTGAGAAATTTCAGAAATAATAATAAGAACATTTTAGTTCAACTCCATTTTGATGGAAAAGTATGTCATGAATATACTGATGGGAAAAAATCAGAAAAAGATCGATTAGCAATATTAATAAACGGTAACATGGAAACGCACCTGTTGGGAATTCCAGCTATTTCTTCCGGAACTGGCGAAAATCAAAAAAATCCGATCAGAGATATCTTGAATTGCTTTGACCTTACAAACAGTATACAAGCTGTTACATTTGATACAACCAGAATCAACACTGGAAACAAAAATTGAGCTGTTTCTTTACTGGTAAATGAAGTTTTTCAGCGACCAGTTTTATCTATTGCATGCCGACATCATATAAACGAGCTACACATAACACATTTCTGGAAAAATTATCCAAGTAGTGCTACTTCTGGACCAGATAATATGCTGTTTAAAATATTAAAATCAACATGGAATGATCTTGATGTAGAGAACCAGGTAGGGTTTTACAAAATTGGTTAACATTTTTGTAAAATATTATTGTACCCTAGTATTTCTTCAATTTTGAGCTCTTTGATTTTTTTTTGACATTTTAAATAAAAAGGTGTTGAGAAGATTGACTATTCCAGATGAAACATGGCTTGGTCATCAAAAGCATGAAAGCATAACGTTCTGCAGAAATATTATCACCCATGGGTCTCTGAAAAAGGTAGCCCGATGACTAGATGTTTTAATATGTAGTTATGTATACAATATGTACTATGAAGTAGTAATATATCCTAGATTTTTCTTGTTTAATTCTATTATTCTTTATAAGACAAAAGTATACATACCTATGTTTATTGCATTATACCAATATACTTCTGGTTTAATTTTTAGGATAGGGCTACAAGGAAGGACTACATTGAGCTGACAGAGCTTACACTTATGGTGCTTTCTGAGGAAAAGTACAAGTTTCGTACACCCGGAGCATTTCATCATGCCCGTTTTATGGCAAAAGGTAGAGAGTTTTAGGTTTATGATAGGAAAAAGTCCAAAGTTAAAAATTATAGCTTCATAGCAAAAAAAAATGAATTTGTTATACATGATCAAATATTTAGCTTTTCAAAAAAAATAAAAATGTATATTTTTATAGGTATCTACTACCTAAAGCTCCAGCTTATGATGGATGCAATACCCAGTCTGACAAATCGACTGAAAAATGAAATTATTGAAGTGGCAACTTTTGTGGCTGTTTTCTATACTACCTGGTTTCTCAAAGCTGAACTATCTCCTGTGGCTCCTCGTCAGGTAGGTACCAAGTTAACAAGTATGATATATATATATATATATATATATATATATATATATATATATATATATATATATATATATATATATATATATATATATATATATATATATAGTATATATATATATATATATATATATATTATATATATATATATATATATATATATATATATATATATATATATACATATATATACATATATATATATATATATATATATATATATATATATATATATATATATATATATATATATATATATATATATATATATATATATATATATATATATATATATATATATATATATAAGGATTCTATTATAAATAAAAAGTTTTGATTAAAAGTTTCTAAAATATAAATTTTTTTAAGGTAAGCTAGTTACTTAACAATTTTTTGTTTATCCAGGATATGAGAGCTCTTTGGCAAATGAATAGGTTTAAGGAGTACAATTTGATTGGGGCAGAATCAGTCATTGAATCAATCAAACGGCACACATGGTTTCTGGACCCTTACCTTGTTGTTCTTGCCTTAGCTGATGAAAACTGTGAAGAAAGAGGTGAAATTGCTCAAAAATTATACAGCTTTGAATTTCGTAGCTTAGATAAATATTCGTTAGCCCGAATAAAAGCTAACATGGAGGTCCTCAATTCTTTAGACTTCAGTGGACCGAAGCCACCAAGCTTAGTTGAATTGGTCACAGAAAATTCGTGGCTTTTGTTCCTTATGATAGGGCAGAGTAAAAGTGACTGTCAATGGATGAAAACCCCGCCAGAGTATTGGACTTGTAACGATTTCTACTTAAAATTTAAAGATGCTATTTTTAATCTTGCAGTTGTTAATGATTGCTCTGAAAGAACTGTTAAACTCATAAAGGACAACATTGATATTGCCAGAAAGGAAGAAAAAAGACAAGATTCACTTTTATTCATGCACAATTACAAAAGGAAGTATGTAGGAAAAAGAAAAACCTCCAAGAAAAACAAAAAAACAATATAAAAATATTGCATAATATTTGTAAAAAATAACACTATTATTAAGAAATATATAAAATCAAATCGCTAGACGTTTTATGACTTTACATATCAACAAAGTTATTACGTTGCGTAAAAATTGGAAAAAATTGCACTAAATTTGGGATTTTATAAATAGATTTGCATGAAATATTTCAGATAAATAAAAATACCATGCATTTTTATTTGTTTTTTCTAACTTAGAAGAAACTCTGGAAAGAAAAAAAAATTAATTATTTTGAGTTTTAGAACTTGCTCAAATATGCCAAAAATAGGCTTAAAAAGGTCTAAATTCAGGCAATTGGGGCACTTGAGCAACCCCTAAAAATGGTCAAAATTGAAAAAAAAAAAAATTCTATTAATAAAATAGGGGTTCTGCGCAGATAAGACTCCATGGTACTTTAAATTTTTTCATGACCCCAAAATGAAGCAGTCTAATATATATATATATATATATATATATATATATATATATATATATATATATATATATATATATATATATATATATATATATATATATATATATATATATATATATATATATATATATATTTGTATTTATTTATTTTTTTTAGAAAATGTTTGAAGAAAGTTAGAAGATACTAAAAAACTTGGTATTATGCAAGCCGAAGCGATTTAATTAATTCAATCGATAAAAAACGACGTGTAAAGCGCAAAAGAAAAAATAATATTTTTAATATTCATTTTGGATGTATTAATTAATAGCATTTATTTTGAAATAAATTCATTTTGCAACACGGTTTTTAATTTTATAAAATTTCGTCATAATAGTTTAAGGTAAATCGCACAGGTTATAGGTGGAAAACATCACATGTAAAAGATCAAAAATGCTACACATTTTGAATACCAAATGGGATAAAGTAGCAAATACCAGATTAGGTTAAACCTCTCTGAAAGCTTCGATGATTAATTTTAAATTACTATTTAAGTAATTTTTAAATTAAAAGAATTTTAAAAATTATCATAGAAGCATTCGGACTTTCATTTGTCTAGTATTGACTACTTTTATACCATTTGGATTAAAAATATGTGGCATTTAAGATCTATAACATGTAGTATTTTCCACCTATATCCCATGTAGGATTTACCACATAAAACCCATGTGGGATTTACCATATGAAACCCACATGGTACAAAATAATAATCCCCATATGGGTTACATGTGGTAAAAACCCACGCGTATCCCATATGGGATTTACCATATGGAATCCATGTGGGATTTACCATATGAAACCCACATGGTACAAAATAATAATCCCCATATGGGTTACATGTGGTAAAAACCCACGCGTATCCCATATGGGATTTACCATATGGAATCCATGTGGGATTTACCATATAAAACCCACATGGGACAAAATAATAATCCCCACATGGGTTACATATGGTAAAAACCCACGCGTATCCCATATGGGATTTACCATATGAAACCCACATGGGAAAAAATAATAATCCCCACATGGGTTACATATGGAAAAAATCCACGCGTATCCCATGTGCGCTTTTTCACTGGGGAACCACTTTAGATGTAAGATTGTCTGGAAGATCATTATTGTAGATTAGAAACAAAACTGGACCAAGAATAAAATCTTGTGGTACCCCAGAAAGTACTAGAAATGAAGAAGGTTGTTGGTCTTTGAGGATGGCTTTGATAAAGTTATTGGAATGAAATGATTTGATAACCTCAAAAACTTTCCCAAATTCGCCATATGGAGCAAGCTTATGGAGAAGACCAACATGCAAAACTTTATTGAAAGCTTTAGATAGGTCAAGAGAAATAGTTCTTGTCTTGCCACCTCTATCTAATGCATAACAAAACATCTCAGTAGTTAGCATTTCAGCTGCAGAGCAAGAAGATCGAAGTTATTTGACTCTTGATAGGATGTTAGAAATTTGTTGATCAAAGACTCAAAGACCTTGCTAACAGCAGAAAGAAGACTAATCAGACGGGAGTTAAAAGGGTCAGAATGTTTTTTAAATTTTCAAAAATTGGAACCACCGATGCCATTTTCCAACAGCCATGAAAACAAGATTCAGTCAAGTACTTATTAAACAGTTTAGGAAGAATTGAGAGAAAAATTAATTCTGGAGAACACAATAGGAGACTATGACAGGAATGTTGTCTGAACCACAAGCCATAGAAGAGTTTAATTAAGATATGGCTTTAGAAACTGAACAAAGTGATTTAAATTTCTAACAATGGGTTAACCTGTTTAACTGGAATGAAAGAAAGAGTATGGCTATAAGATTCAAGAGTCAAAATAGAAGAAAAGTTCTTTGCAAATAGTTCAGCGTTATCTTTTGGAAAGGTTATAAGATCAGTCCCATGAATTACAGATGGAATGTTAGACCTACCTTTTTTAATAATGCTAATAAAGATTTTTCAAGTCAGTTTTAGGGTAGTAGTAAGTAGTGCAAAGATTTGGGTCTGAAGAAGAAGTACAAGATAAAAAATTTATAGAGATCATTGCATGGTTGGAACCACCTAAAGGAGAATGAGAAGAAACTGAACACAAACTAGGCTCAGGGACAAGACTCAAATCATAGAATGAAGGTGAGTGACAAAATGAGTCACAAAGTTGGCTATCTAAGTAAGAGATTGAGAAGTGCAGAAGTTATGTGCTTTAGTGCCAGCAGGGTCAGTGGTGTTAGTTGAGCCATTCTGTGTGATGAGCATTAAAGTCACCAATAACAACAGTATTGGCAGAGGGGTAAAAAGAACGGGCATTGTCAATTTGATTAGAAATTACATCTAAAAGAGTGCAGTCTTGATTAGAAGGAAAATGATAAAGAACAATGAGAAAGGTGATAGTGATAACTAATTTATCAACATCGTTCTTGGTACTGATTTTCGAGAGTTGCATGAAAGTAATACCGTTAAATATTGTAAAAAATCCTATAATCTTTGCAGCTCTTACAAGAATAAAAATTTAGAAATGTTTGCTATTCTCACAAAAGATTGTTAAAACTATTGCCACCAGATTATTACCACCAGACCATTGCCACCAGATTGTTGTACCAGATTTTGACATTATTTTCAAAGAGATAGAGAATTTAATAAATCTGAAACTTACAGTTTGATCAAAGCAGCAATAATAGAGCCAAGTAACTCACCTTGGCATGCTCAAGTTTTAATAGTAAATGATAAGAATAATTGTCGTATGGTATTACATCAACCCGGTTAGGTGCTTTATCTAAGATTAAAACAACTATGAGCATGATACTTTAGACCTTGGTTTTGCTTACTATCAAATTTATATACCATTTTTAAATACCATTCATTGATAACATCATTATATGTGGTAGTAGCCAGAAAGAGTATGACACAAACTTGCGTTAATTCAGAATTGCTGCCATAGATGTTGGAATTACATTTAATGTGGGGAAGTGTATTTTTCAAGGGGAAGCGTATTTTTCAACTGACACAGATTTTTTGGGTTACAGTATATCATATGATTCTTTAAAGCCTGATTCTTAGTGGTCTCTCCTCTTATTAAGTTACCTACACCTGATAATGCTAAGTCTCTGCAACAGATTATTGGAATATTCTCATGCTACTCAAAATGGATCAAAAAATTTTTTACCGGAAGCACTTTCTGCTACTTTTCTTATAAAATATATAGTCTAAATTTTAATATATATTTTCAGTGAATCAATTTGGTTTTCCAAAAGATGGTGTTTTTAGAAGATTATAACCATATTTATATGCATCCTTATCTATGTGTATTATACTTACTATAATATATATTTATATCTATGTATATTCTAAATATTTAGAATATCCTATATTGACAAAGAACTTAAATTTTTTAATTTCAGTTAATTTCATAAAATCAAGGAGTATGTGTATATATGTAAATACTAAGTAAACACTTTTGTATTATCATATATATTTTTGTATACTTAAGGGTGTGCTCAATAGATAAACTAGAGCTATATAATATATATTAGTTACTGTTACCCACAGTACCAGGAATTAGCTAAATGCTAATATTTATAATAAAATATTTCTACTTAAAGTTGTATTGTTACTACAATCATCAAGCAAGTAGTAAAAAGTTAATTTTGCTACCTACATATATATATATATATATATATATATATATATATATATATATATATATATATATATATATATATATATATATATATATATATATACATATAACAAAATGACTCTTTAAACTGAATCTACAGTACCTGTACCTGTCATGTTTTTTGAAATATGGTTACTAACTTTTGGTGCAATTATTTTTAACTGTAGATTCAGTTTAAAGAATCAGTTTGTTGTGTGTGAAAAGAAAAATATCACTATTCAATTAACAGAAGATTAAGATTAGCAGAATATAAAGTTGTTATAAATAACTTTTTCTTATCTTAATTTAATTGTAT
>NC_088932.1:7317500-7365000 GCF_038396675.1 Hydra vulgaris | reverse complement strand
TCCTTCATGGCACCATTTAGTAGCAACTATTTGAATGAAGTTAGTATTTGGCTGCGTACACATTATCCTAGAGTTGTGACCGAATATCAGATTCCAGAACTATTTGGAATAGCTTATATGAAATCTGCAAACATGTTGAGAGCTGTAAATTGTTTTAGAAAGACTGGAATAAGTCCACTTAATCCTGAAGTTTTTGATGATTGGATGTTTGAGCCTTCAGAAACAACCAACAGATCATTTCCTGAGATGGATTCAGCAACACCAAATCTAACTACCAAGTCTCAAACCCAAGCTATTTCACTGCAAGAATTATCCCTGACATCTTGCTCTGAATCAGAAACTTTGTCTTCGACATCTATGGCTTATTTCACAATTGCTTCACCTGCAGAAATTGTAAGTATTTCGAATGAGAAAACTCAGCAAACTCACAAACGATGGCCAAAGGGCAAAACAGCTATACTCACCAGTTCACCATATAAAGCACTACTGGCAAAAAAGATGGTTATAGAAACTAATAAAAGATAAAGCGCTCAAACAGTTGACAAGACTGTAGAAATAAAAAATATGATACACCTGCAGAAATTGTACCACGAAAAGTATACCCCCAGCGATTTTTGTGATTTTTGTTTAATAACATTTTCAAAACCTGTTGCATTTTTTTCTAAATTGCTAAAATTAAAAGCTTTTTTTTGTTGTTGGTTGTTGAAATACACTGATAAGAAAACACAGGTCGTTTTTATTTTCAGATTTCATTAATCTAAACCCTACGGGGGCTGTTATGACCCCACTTCCCTTTATATATATATATATATATAAATATAAATATATATATATATATATATATATATATTATATATATATATATATATATATATATATATATATATATATATATATATATATATATATATATATATATATATATATATTTAGGGTGCGGTTGTGCCTCTCTATAGGGGCACAACCGTTTTTTTCACGTCTAATTTTCACAATTTCTAAATTTCACAAAAATTAGACTTTTCAAGTCTAATTTTTGTGTTATAACATTTTCAAAAACCGTTTTACTTTTTTCTTAATTGCGGCAATTTAAAGCTTAATGATGTGTTTATCGAAATACACTGTTGAAAAAACGCATGCCGTTTTTATTTACATACTCCATTAATCTAAACGTTAAGGGAGCTGTTATGCCCTCACTTCCCCTATATATATATATATATATATATATATATATATATAAAAATATATATATATATATATAAATATATATATATATATATATAAATGAATATATATATATATATATATAAATATAATATATATAAATATATATATATATATATATATATATATATATATATATATATATATATATATATATATATATATATATATATATATATATATATATATATATATTGCCACTATTAATATATGATATAATAATAGTAGAAATATAATTTATATTCATATCAATAACTAATTAACAGATTTAAAAACAACACACTTGGAAAATATCAAGTTAAAACTCAACTAAAAGTTTTTGACCTCCCTCCGTGACGTAATTTATGGACGACCCCTAATAGTTATGAAGTTTTGTTTTTTTCAATAGCGTAAAAAATTTACCTTTGTAAAACAGAGACTTGACACCATAATATTAGTAATATAAACTTTACAAGCCACATTTATTTCGTATAAATTTTCTCCTGTTTTAAAAAAAAAAGTTTTACTGTAAAAATCAATGACATCAATTGCTTAATAATTTTCTTAGTAAAAAACCTCTAGCTTTTAATAAAAACTGTTTGGTTCTTAACTTTAATTTTTTTTTTTTTTTTTTTTTTTTCAAAATTTTATAAAGCTTTGTATTAACAACATGATGAATTTAAAACATTATTTTAAAATATCTTAAAAAATATTCCCAAAGATCTTGTTTTGAAATATGACTCGGTTTCAAAGTTTTAAAATTTGACCTGATTTCAATGTTTTGAAATTTGACAAACATTTCAAAGTTTGGAACTTCAAATATTTGCACTTGCTGGCAGTGATGGATCCAGGAATTTTTGGTGTGTGAGGGGGGGGGGGGGGTGGCAGCTTGATGTTGAAATATTTTTTGTATCACATTCGCGTCTCCTAAAAAAAAATGGTCCTCTATTTCTAAGATTTTTTAGGACTTTCAGATTCTAGGGGGGAGGGTATGTATCCCCTCCCCACCTGGATCTGTGACTGCTTGCTGGGGGTCAATTTTAAAATTACCCTTACATCTATCTTGTCTTCATGACTCATTTAGAGTTGTTTAAAACAATCTTGTTGTGTTGTTATTATTCTTGAATGTGTGCAACAAATGTTTTTATGCACTATTTAATTGTCCACTGTGATATAAACATAGTTTTAACTATGGTAGTTTACCACAGGCAAATTAAAGTTAGAAATAAACGTAATTGAATATCAATATGTCCATGTTCTTCAAAATTAGCGTAATCTGAACGAATGTCAGTTTATTAGGAAAAAGCAATTTTACGTTCAGAAATAAAGATTTTAATATTTTGTTTTTAAGCCATTAATTAACAATATTACAATACTGTCAAGTAATACCTGATAGAAGAAATATTTTCAAGAATTTATATTTGTCCTAAAAATTATTATTCCATACTTTTCTCATAAGTAGAAAATAATAAAGGATAACATAAGTATATGTGAATCCTATAAATTTAATAAATTATTTATTAAATTGGTGTTAAATTTACCGTCGGGTGCAGTTGTTATGAAAAGCTATCTACTTTTTGTATAATAATTATACAAAAAATGGATATAATTTTTAAAGTTTTTAAATCAACAAACCACTTTAAAATCGAGCAAATAAAAGTTGCTAAAATTGATTCGATTTCAAAAAAAGGGATAGACCAGATAAATCTTATAAATGCCTCGTCTTTGTTTTATCTAAATCTTCCGAAATATAGAAACCCTTAAATTTTTGATCTTTATAAATGAGTTAAATGAAAATTAATAACAAAGCCTCAAATTTACTTTGTAACACGTTGGTTGATAACACTAACTTATTTTCAGTGAAGGATCCAGGATATTTTGGTGTTTGAGCTAACTTTCAGACATGGAGCAAACTCCAAACATTTGTATGTTTATACTTATGTCAAATAATGATGCTTTGTAAAAAGTTGCGATGATTGGAGGCTGGGAACAAAAAAGGCCTTTAACTTCATACCCCCAACCCCCTTCAATAATAATAACAATGATAAGTAATGATAACAATAAATGTTAAACAACGGTAATGATAATAATATTTAAGTAATGAAGAAATAAGTATAAATGACGGTGTCACTCAAACAGTAATCTGATCCAATCAGTGACGCTAAACTTTAAAGGTTATAATAATAATACTAAGTAAATAAAAATAATAACAATAACAATAATAAATTAGAATACTAGTTGTGTATTTAATAAAATTATTTATTTGATTTACATAACAAAGTTCCATAGTTAAGATAAACATTATCAATTATTAATTATGTTTACTGCATACACAGCTGCATTGCTGCTGACGTAGGCAACAAGCTGATTTTTAAGAAAATGTCTACAGTTAGGCAATAAAGTCTAGAGTATTTTATTCAATAAACATATTTATAACATTTTTTGTCGTATATTTATAACATTTATTTGTCGTAGCTAAATTAAATTTTAGAACATTTCTTGTAACAAGATTGTAAATTTCATAGAATATTCAGGAGCGGACACAGCATTATGAAAGAGAGGGAGTCCCAAGTGGGATATTTTGAGGGGTTGTGCTCCCTCCTTGGGAAAGAATTTTTTATAACTTTTAAAAATTATATCTGGAAATGATGATATGAGCGTTTAGCTTCTGAACTTTCTAAGCAAACATGATACATTGGGGAACTGATTTGTGTGTGTTTTATTTAATGATTCCAGCATTGAATCTAGTTGAGCTGAAAAACCTTTTCCAGAAGTTGGTTCATTCCTTCAGATTGAATCAAAGAGCCAAACGTGTTGATAGAACCTTAGACCAAAAACTTAGATTATATATATATACAATCATGAATAATTAATAATGGGTTAATTTAGGATATGAAAAACTATTTAAACATGTTAATACTTTGTTAAGAAAATATAGGATTACAGGTGTTCGCTATATAGACTTTTTAATAGTAAAAAACATGAATAAAAAAAGTAAGGCACCTCAAATTACTCAGAGTAAAAAATTAAAAGATCGCAAAAAAGGTTTCATTAACAACAAAAAAGAAACTTAAGATTCAAAAAAATATTCTAAAGGAAATTATCGAATACTAAGTTTCTTTTTTCTTCATTTTTATTTTTTTTAAGTAATCTTAAAAGAATAATATCTCAAGATCTGTATATAATGTTTAAATATTTAGGAGCTGTTCATTAGAATTTAAGGTAGGGGAGAGTGGGGTAATATAATACACGAGGCACCATAAAAATTGTAATTGTGGAGGTATCTTAAGAGTTGTAACAACTGCTTTTATATTCTGAAGCAGTTACTACTAAAGTTTTGTTTTAACAAAAAAAATTATCAGCCCCCAAATAGCGTCATAACCGCTTTTCGGCCAAGAGTAAAGTGAGTTTTGGAAGAACGAAGATATGTTATATCTTTCTATAAGATAGAAAAGCTAACAGAAATTGCACACGATGTTAGAGGGTGCAATCGGTGAAACACATGCAGTTAGTTAGGTTAACCTAATTAAAGCACGAAAAAAGCACAGGAACTAAAAAGTTTCAGTATGTGTTTTTTTCCGTCAAAAATTTCGAGTTCGTTTACAGTGCTCAACTTGTTACTCTGCACATCAGCCTTCTCTTATTTTATACCCTTCTCAAAATTACATAATTAATTAAACTTACATAACTATTAAAACCCACAATAAATAGTTATTGAAATTATTTTTATATTAAATTGTAAACTAATCGCTTATTTAAACCAAAACGTCGCACAGTGGGACGAAATCCCGATTTCGTGGCCAAAATTCAATTTTTTGAGTTTTATATTTTCGTCTTTTTACGTTCAGATCTTGTTTACAGATAGTCCTAGAATAAAATTTCGAACAGGGCAGATATATACCTGCTCTAGGGTGGCCTGGGCGTCAGTTGACATTTAGCCTCCGTTCGGTACGCACTAAACAAGTGGACACGTCGAAAAATTCTTGCCTGTTTTAAAGTGCTGTTAAACTGAAGAAACTATTTCAATTGGAATTCGGCAAAATGAAATCACTTTCTGGAGGCATGTAAAATATATGGTTATGCACTGTTATTGCTAATTTTAATTTTTTTCATATTTAAATCGCGTGACAAGTAAACATAAAAAATTGTAAATTTTTTATCTGAAATCGATTTTCTAATGTCGTTTTAAACATTTAACCGCGGTTATCCACCTTCTTTTGACAAGGAACTGATCGTGTATAGTGTTAAATATAACATACTAAAAAACTGGCTGCCACTGAGTGCCATTTTAATAATGAGACTAGTTTTTATGGAGGAATGCGTGGTGCGACATTAAACTATGTTAATAGATTAATTTCGTACCACGCATTAATGGTCATGGAAATTAGTGAATTAACATTATTTAATAGCACTAATTACATTTTAATGCAATAATTTTTTATTTTAAATATATGCTTTAAAAGTTACTTCTCATTCCGTTTTATGATAATCTCAAAGTTTTATAAAATAGTCCTCAAAGAACTTTCAGCAGTTATTGCTGTATTTTTTTTACAGAGTCTTCCAAATTTTCAAATATGGAATTTTCAAGAAAAGATATATTCTTTATGGTGAAAGACAGTTTAAAAAATGAATTCATCATTTTCAAAAAAACGGAACATATGATACAAGTAGGCGAGGATGAAATGTCATTATCACGGTTATTTTCAAATTTTCGATCGAGATGGAGAGCAGCAGGAAGATGGGAAGATTTTTTATTGAAAAAAAATGAAGAATGGTTGAAGAGCACCGTACAATTTTCAAAATTATCCAATACTGAATACACAACACCTGAGAAGATTGTGAAAAGTGATAATAAAAAAGGAACATGTGGGCGACCTTCTCAATCTTTTGCTTCATCTAGTGAAAGATCAAAGAGGCGAAAGACTCAAGAAGTACGTTCTACTTTTTCTACAGAAGAATTGGCATATGTTGCTCAATTAGTTTAAGCACTTCTGGTTAAGTACATGCTGCTCAAGTTGTTAAAGATGTCTCATTAACAACCCCAACAAGAGCCTCAAAATATATATCCGCTGTTAGTTCACAAAATGAAGTACCTTTAATTTGATTCTCATTTCTCGATCTTTGATCAAGAAAGGAGAATCAAAGCACTCTTATCAACTATCAAGAAATGTAGCTAGAGCACATAAATGCAAATTATACCCATCATACCTTGAATTACAAAAAGCAAAAAAACGTTGTTATCCATCAGTTGTGTACACAAATGTTAGTGAGTCGTGCGCACAGATTCAACAACAGGCTTTACTTGATCATACCACATCTAGAATTATACAACTTCAGGCTGATGTCATTGACACTCTAAATCCGGAAATTCTGCAAAAATTAGTACTTTACTGTAAATGGGGATGTGATGGAAGCAGCGGTCAAAGTGTTTATAAACAAAAACTTACTGAGACTGGAAAATCTGATGAAAGCATTTTTTATACTTCTCTTGTACCTTTACAATTAATACACAACAACCACGAGACGGGTGAAGCAACTATTGTGTGGAAAAATCCTAGACCATCATCTCCGCGATTCTGCAGACCAATACAATTGCAGTTTGTACATGAAGATGTTCAGTCAACATTGAAAGAAGTTACCGACATTGAACTGCAGATTGAGGGCCTTGCACCATATGCTAATGAACAAAATGGAAAATCCATTTCAGTAACTTATTGTATGTCATTTACGATGATTGGCGGTAAAGTCTGTAATGCAGTAACTGGTACCACTTCTACACAACGCTCTTCCTGTGCAAAGCTTCCTCTAAAGAATTTAATGACACCAACAACATTATAAAAATGGAGATTACAACAGATAATTTAAGATTTGGCATATCTACATTGCATGCATGGATTCGTTATTTCGAGTGCTGTTTGCATCTGTCGTTTAAGCTAACAACTGAAAAGTGGAAAGCTTGTCGAGAGGAAGATAAAAAGAATGTGAAAATACGTAAGAAAGAAATACAGACTCAATTTAGGATAAAACTGGGGCTTATCGTTGATCGACCAAAGCCAGGATATGGAAGCTCTAACGATGGAGATACAGCGCACCGCTTTTTTCAAAATGCTGCTATATCTGCTGAAATAACAGAAGTCGATGAAAAATTAATTCACTGATTTCATGTTACTTTGCGGTAATTTCGAGAGGGTTTGATATAGATGATGAAAAATTTAAAGACTATTGTGTAAATACCGCCCATTTATTTGTTGCTTTATATCCGTGGTATTACATGCATACATCTGTACATAAATTGCTGATCCATGGAGCAGAAATTGTAAAGTATGTCCTTTTACCGATTGGACAACTTTCTGAAGATGCCCAAGAGTCACGCAATAAGGACATTAAAAACTTCAGATTACATTATTCAAGAAAATGCTCAAGAGAATCGAATATGAGAGACATTTTTAATAGGCTCTTATTAACATCAGATCCATTTCTCTCGAGCATCAGGAAATTGACCCAGAGACCGGTAAAATCTCTACATCAAGAAGCTATACAATTGTTAAAACAACCTGAAGTCACCAGACAAGAGACAAGGAACGATTTCGATTTAGGTACAAGTGGTTCTACATCAGATTCGAATCGAATGATTCGAACATTGATGAATATGACATACGTGATTTTTGTTACTAGGAATAAAGATTTTATTCTTTTAGGAATAAACAATTTTTTTACATATATGTGAGTTAATCTTTTACCAATTTAAAAAAAAATAATAAAATTAAAATTACAAATTTCTGTTTTTTTATTAATAGTATAAATTTGAAAATAATTTTGCAATGTTTTTGCTCTAATTTAACTCCTGAATCATTAGCAATGACCTTGAAAACCAAACTACATGAGATTTCATATTTTCAACGTATGAACAGTTTTGGCCGCCATATTGGAGCCACCATTTTAAATTTTTTAAATCTGACCTCAGATTCCTAATCAGCGACCTCGAAAACCCATATGTAGGTAATTTGGGAATTTTGGCCACAAAATCAGGATTTCTTCCCACTGTGCGTCGTAAGGCTTTTTTATTTAATTTAAATGATAAAGCAAAAAATACTATGAGTTTATTAATAGTTTAATAACGAGTTTAAATAATAGTTTAAAAAATATTACGATAACAAAAGTATTACGACTTGCTTAGACAGATTTAATAGACATCAAGTGCTACATTCCTAAAATAATACTTTTCTAAAAGTATTTAAAAAAATTTTTTAAACTATTTTTTCAGTAAAAATATATCTGTTAGTTTAAATAAATAAATAAATAAGATAAATGTTTAAATAAATAAGGAAAATGCGTAAGAAAACTATTTTTTTTTACTTTAGCATCAACGCAGTTGTCAAACCTCAAAACAACCTCGGACCTTTTGGTCAGAGCCAGAACAGCGCCACGGCTGCAGTAGGTTTAAGTAAGTAAATACTTGTGCCTAAGCTAACGTTGTTCCGGTTTTTACTTAGGAAAGTTAAAACCGGGACAACGTTAGCTTAGGCACAAATATTTTAAACTTATTAAAACTAAAATTATCATTGTGTTCTCCTACGAAAAGACCGTACAGAAAATGACAAACCTAGCCTAAGCATAATTCGGCACCTAGCTATCAGTGTACTTGGAAGGTTTTGTGTATTGAGTATACTATTATTCGCCTCTTATATTCTTTAAAAGCAACGTCCGCTATAGGCGATGTATGGCATAAACACGCTGCACATTTTTGAATAATTTATATGCCTGGGGGCTTGCCATACACAGCGATATTCAATACGTTCGTGCTTTTACTGGTTTGAAGTTACGTAACTGTTAGCTACACCAAATAGTTTAAAAGACTTATAGTATTTAATTAGATTAGTTAGGAAACGTTCATATTCTAATATAAAATTAAAAAAATATTCCGGTGTCCAGGAGTACCAACAGGCAGGACTCCGGACTTTTGGTAAAAACAGAGACTTTTGGACTCCGGACTCCGGATTCCAACCTCGCATTCCTGGTAACTATCCTGAAAGTAGGTTTTTTTGAAGTCATCTTTTCAATTCAATTTTATCATTTTTACTTTGTGTGGATGGAACTCTTGGCACTAAATATTCGAGCCGTAAATAACCGTAACATTAAAAAGTCTTTTTAATGGACGTTTTGATAAACATGCTTCTCTGTACTTAATGCGAATAAATAAGTAATAAAGTGTAAATAAAGCGAACCACTACGCCTAGGCTTTCAAACAAGTTTACAGTTGACACAACGTTACTGCCAATAAACAATTCAATGAATTTTTTTAGAGAGAAAGAGGGGGGAAGAGTTCGGACTCCCAGGACCCATCCCTGTATCCGCCACTACAATGTTTTACATAAAAATAAGTAAAAAATCACTTTTAAAATAAATCTAAAAAATGGTTTGAGTAGGGTTTACTATATTAAAATTACTACGACTGTTTTAACTAAATGATAATTTGAGTCAATAGCGTAAGGAGGTTTTAATTAAAATGACAACAGTTTAATTAAAGATTAATCATGTCCCGGAAAAAATTAAAACACCAAAACAATTAGAAAAACATTATGATTCAACACTTAATTAAAAACAAGTTAAAACAATCTAAACTTGAAATTCTTTAACAAAAGATTTAGTTCGTTACAGTAGTAATAGTTTAAATCAATATTTTGGCCAAAACCAAACAAGTAGAAGATTGCCGAAACATAGTTTTTGTTTTCCGACGCCGAAAATTTTCGTTCAAAAATTGTGACTTCGAGTCAGATAACAACTTTGGTCACCTTGCTAGCACAATCTACTTAATGATTCAGAACAATCTATAAATGCTATTACTCAAGTAGTTCTTCTACTTAATTGAACAAGCAAATAAAAAATCCTCCCTTTTTTAACTAGTAATTTGAAGATAAAATCAGTCATGCTAAATCTTTGCCTCGTATTAGAAATAAAATTTCTTTACTTAGTACTAGGAAGTATTATAGTATTATATTTTAATTTTAGATAAAAGTTTTTAATTTTGTTTTGGGGATAACGATCAAACACAATTTCGCCTCGTTTGCCATTTTACTCCATTTTTTTAATTGTCATATCATTATTGAAAGAGAAATCATTAAAGAACTTTGTTAAGACAGCTTGCATTTTTCTACTAGTTTTATTTCTATCATAATAAAAACTTACTTATTTTAAATTTTTTTATTTTTGTTATAACTCTCTCCTAACCCTTTAATCACAAAACAAAAAAATTGAAAAACAAAGTGGCTGCGTAAAGAAACAAGTTCAGATTACGGCACAACTCAAAAGGAATAAGGTTGGGAAAGTTTTAAATAGGGGTCGTTCATAAAGGACGTCAAGCTAAGTTTAACTAATGGCATAAAGTAGGAGAACGTTGGCTCTCATGCGTAGAGATTTTTAGAGGATTATAACGACTTATGTTCAATAAAAATTTCCGCGGAAGAGAGCCAATAAACTTCTACTTCTGGTTAGTATTTAAATTCTGAATGACGTCCTTTATGGACGACCCCATAGTGGAAATCCCAGCATGTTTAACAAAGTAAAAAGTTCAACGCGTGTTTAGGAAATTCAAAAAATAGCTGCGACGACAATGGTTTATTGACTTAAATGAAAATTAATATCAAAGGAAAATCAACATGGCAAGCATTGTAAAAGAATGTCAATCATTTAACGATGATTTTTAACATTTTGATCAAATTTAACATTTTACGCACGTCACTCTTTTAATGAATATGATAATTTGTAAAATGTCAATAATAAATCTATAAATAGAGACCCGGCAGACTTTTACTAGCATTTAACTTTTAAAATTCAAATATAAGTCACGTATATAAGCTATGTAAAAAAATAAAAAAGTTATAAACTAAAATATTTAATCAAAAACTTAGCATAATGTGGGTTACACATGTTTTTGCAATAATTTGTTGTGTTGGATTCACTCTATCATCAAGGTACAAAAGTTCATTTTTAATATTGATTTGAAATTTGCTATGATTCGTTTTAATTTTTTGTAATCATAAGACAAATTAGGGATTGTTCGCAATTCAACTTTTGTTCAAAAAATAGGAAAGGTTCATTTGCACTTTTGTGCGGCGATTTGTATTTAAAAAGCTATCTTTTTTGTTTTGTTTATTAACATAAAATATAAATTAACCCTTGGTTAATTTAAATATTATGCAGCCGATTTTATATCTCTCAATAACCATGTGTTAATAACCAGTGTTATCAACCATGATGATAACCATGTGTCAATAACCGATTTTATAGCTCTCAATAATCTGTTAACTCTATTATTATCATCATAATCTAACCGTTTAACCACATTTATCTCAATTTGCCCAATTCCATTTAAAATAGAGTAAAAGGTCAGTTTACCATATCACTGTTTATAACAATTACATCATATTTTTGTTCCTGTTCTTTTAACTTCAGTGAATCTTAAATCTTAAGTAAGTGAAACCTTAGTAAATAGAAAATATAAAAATCCACGTATAGAAAATATAAATTTATTTATTTTTTCATAATAAAACATAATGGTAAATTTAACCGAATTGAATCTAAGCGTACTTCAGATATCAGAATATCGGAATATAGCTCGTAATGTGGCTTGAATGTTGTCTTAAAGTTTATACGGCCATTCTATTATACTTTATTTTTTTGTTTGTTTATGAATCATTAATTTAAAAAAGTTTTTAAATTTTTTGAATTATAAAGTTAATTACTAAAATTAAACATTTAAGTAAATTTGTTGGTAGTTATAAAGTAGAAGTTTTTTTTTATTATTTATTTAATGTTTTATTATTGATCTTCTGCATTAACAAGGTTATATATGGATGACTTAGCGCCAAACCAGCCTATACAAAGAATATGTTGAAATGAGATAATTTGACGCAAAGTTTAAAAGTCTTTAACAAAAGCCACTAAACTGAAAAAATTAAAAGTAATTGCAGTTCAGTGCACTTAAAAATTTTAATTATCGTATTTTGGTGTTTGTAAAGCATCACTACATAAATCATTTTTTAATATAAACTAATTCTTTTTAACTTTGTTGTATAGGCTGGTTTGCGCTTAACCATCCGTGTTAACATCTATCAACAAGGTTATGATAGGAACCTTTTTTCTAAGTGATTTTTACTTTAGAATATATTTTTTAAGAGTTAGTTTAAAGATAGCTCTTTAATATTTTGTATTTCAATACTTAACTGTTTGTTCAATATCATTGGGAATTATATGACTTAATTTAAATTTTCAAAAACTAAAGTTTGATGAGTATTATTTTATTATAACAATTTAATTTTTTCAGAAAATATTTAAAAAGTTTTTCAAAAACCCTAAATAAACCATCATGTCAGCATCAATCGTAACTGATTGTTACTGTCATCATGCTGATCTTTTGTCTAGTATCAGAATAATTTTTTCCGCCTCAGTAAAGAATAAATCAATAAAATTATTGTTCGAAATTTATTACTTAAATGTATATGGTTTTTTCTTTTAAACCTCCAATCCCATTCTGTAAAAATTGTTTGCTCACCACAAACGTTTAAAACGCATCTTTTTTTTTTTTTTTTTTTAAAAAAAAAGTCCTTTAAAACATTAATTGAATGATTTAAAAAGAAAAATAATCACACGTTCAAACTTTTATTGCTACCTAGTTTCCAATTATAACAACAAAACAATAACAAAAAAAAGATAAAATTTAAACGTTTAAACTTTTTAATTTTAATAATAAACCTTTTTTATTATTATTATTATCAAAAATAGGGTTGCCATTGTTTCGGTTTTTTCTCCGGAGGAGAATCAAATGAAAGTTTTAGTTTTTTTAGTTTAAGAGCTACGATCTTATTAAATCCCGGAAAATGAAGCGACCGTGGGTTTAGTAAAAAAGAGGAGATTTAACATTATCCTTTTTTTTCGCTGGCCCTGCCAGCGAGAAAAAAGGCTAATGTTAATTGTCCCAGGCGGATTGTCCTGATTGGCGCCCTTATTAAAATTTCCCAATATTGTAGATGAAGGACCTTTCTTTTATAGGTACCTTCTTCTCATTTGGCACCCCTTGGATATCTGGGCTTTCATTTTTTTTACTCCGCCGTGAAGTAAGGTAGTGGGAAGTGTCTAAAAAAGAGGAAAATGGTCCTCATATCCTTTACAAATAAGTTCATATATTTTTTTGTATTTAGATTTTTAATTCAACAGTAAATTCTTTAAAATAAATACTTTCTCATTAAAACGTGGCATTATAAACGAAACGTTAAAAGTTGAATATAATAGAACACAATATTAAAAACATTTTAATATTGTATTCTTTGTTTTTTTCTATTTTTGCATGTGTTTGTGTTAACGTCACGAAACGTATGTTGCGTCACTAACAGCGCAATACTGCGTTGAATTGGTTAAATGCAATGCAAACAATTTATTAAAACAGTTAAATGCAGCAATAACCTGCAACACTTATCTTTCCTTTTAAATTCAAAGCTGGATAAACGGAAGATCAAAACGGGGCATTACCTTTAAAATCCAAAAAAACAAGATTTTTTTTTAAATTAAGGCTTTTATTTACAACTGAGCTTTTAAACGGTGTAAAGTCATATAGACAAACCTTTAAAAGTACAACATGTTCTTAAAAGAATTATATGACAAACAACATATTTGGTTTAATTCAGTGACGGACCCAATATCAAGTAGAAAGAACAAAAATTTTTCCAGGCTTTTAATATATCCGAATCCTCTAAATATATCCAAAAAATGCCGTTTTAAGTGAAGCAAAAAACATTTGAAAAGAGATTAAATCACAAATTAATGTTACTTTTTCGCCCATATTTCAAATTTTTTTCTCAAAATGTTTAACACAAATAGCCGAATGTTTACTGGATTTCCATGGCTCGATTGATAAATTTTCCGTAAATTGAAAATATGAATGCTTTTCAGAAATAAAATCAATTTGGTTCACTTTTATAACCAGTTTGACTATAATATAAAGTACTGTTATTAACTATATTAAGAATACTAATTTATACCTATATTAGGAATATATAATTGTAAAGATTCGCATTTGTGCAAGTTCTCATCTATGCCAGTTTTTGCAACTGCTTCGCACATATGCCAAACTTTGCAAGTTCTTTTGGCGCAGTTATGCAAGTTTGCACTTATGCCACTGCTTTGCACTTGTAAAATTCGCACTTATTCAGCCTCCTGGTTTTGTTTACTTGGTATTTCAATACCATAGCCCCACATCCTGAAACAGGGTCCCATGCTGGAGCCTATTCGCCCCTCCTTCTCCTGAATGATTGTGCATTCAAAAAAATGAATTTTTTTTTTCTTTAGATAAAAAAAAAGGTAGAAAAACATATAAAGTTTAATATTTAAGAAACCGCTTTTACTTTCAAAATCTAAATAGTTTTTGTATTAATTGAGAGATTTTTGTTTTACAAAGGATTAGATTTTCAAATATTAAAACTTAAATTATAAATTTTCAAAGTTGATTTTTCAACTTAATGAGACTAAAAAAAGTTTTAAAGATTTATTCACTTAAAGGTTTAAGTACTTAACTTCACTTCTATTATGAAATGGTATCGATGCGCTTTGTATATACTTTTAAAACATTACTTAACTCTTTAAATCAAAACCACAAAAATGACCAAACTTGACTTTATTACATTCAACCAAACAAGATAGATAGTTTCCTTATTTGGTCGTCAATTTAATTATCAAAACAGTTTTATTATTTATCATAACATCATTTTTAAATATTAGGGGAGAGTGGGGAGAAGTGGGAAACGTAAATTTTTTTGGGGGTAATTGAAATATCTTTTTTATTTGGTGTATAAACTGATCCAAACAACTTTTTACAAATAAACCTTCTTTTTAGGCACCAATTCAATTCCCTTAGGTTTCCAGCCAATTATAACTAAGTATATAAATTTTTGCTAATAGAGAAACCGTGTCATTGGGGTAAAGTGGGACAAGTGTGAGTAGAAGTGGGACAAACAAATTTAAAACAGCATTTTAATACAAATTATTCAGTAGAAACTGATAAAATTATAAAATCGACTAATCGACATAAAAATGTTCAACATCTTTCACCAACCAAAATAATCAAATGGCGACTGGAAGAAGCGGGGCGTAAATATTTCTTTTGTCTGTCCTACTACACCCTAATATAAACACTTTTTTAAGGTACATTTCAAAATTAGGACTTCTAGTGCACGCAGGGAAACAAAGCAATTTCTGCTAAATAAAGGGGAAGAAATATAATTGTTTACATTAAATAACAGTATATAGGCATCCTAATTAGAAATTTCAGGCTGTCCCACTTCTCCCGCGTTCTACTTCTCCTCACTCTTCCCTACTTTAAACAAGAAATTATATTGATAGTATACCTATTTTTATTGCTCTTTGCAATCAAAATCAGGTTACTGACCAAATTATGTTTAGCAGTTCCATAATCAAGTAAAAATCATGAGAAAAATGCGATAAATGGTTTACATAACGGTTTGAAAAATCTTTTTTCGAACCGTTTGTGAATAAATACAAACGTTATGCTATTGTGCGTGTATTAAGGCGGTCGTCTGGTAAAAAAATCAAAAATACAATTTGGGGGAAAGTTTATTTTATTTTTCAACATAAAGAAGTTATATTTGTATGGAAAACAAAACAAAAACAAAAAAATTACGTTATTTAATGCTGAATCAGCAAAAAAATGGTTAAAGCATCACTTTCTTAAAACAAAGAGTTCTAGCTATCGGTACATCCGTTTTGCATGAAGTTTGGTTTTTTATGCAGGATATATATAAAATTAGTATGTGAACCAGTAAAAATTTATAATTATGTTTAGATCCATAATGGCAGCTTTAGGTATTTGGGGAAATTAAAAAAGGGATAAAGTTCAACAAAAACAAACCCATAATTCCTAAAATGCTCAAAGAACTATTTAGATTCTGGTTCACATACTAACTTATACACAGATGAACAAACCCTGAAAATTTCATTCAAAAATAATTTATAGAAGCTGAGATATTTGCGTTTTAAGTCTGAAATATCACAAACGGAGAAAACCAACAAAATAAAAATAAAATAATTAAAATGATCCTTTAGAATAACTCCTCCTTCCTGGTATTTTTCTTTATCAATAAATCCTTTCCTTATAACTCTTAACTTTTTTCTTTTGTTCTTTACAGTATCTGTTGATTTTTTTTGTATATTTTTGTTTTTTTTACTATCAAATACTAAAGCACGGTCAATAAAATATTTTTCTGGTGTTAAACAAAGATTTTTCAAAATATTAGCTAGAGCTAAATATCCATCATTAAAACTTACTACTGATGAAAACGTACACATTTCTAGTACATCTTTTGAAACAAATGTATTTTTTGGGTATTTCCGCCAGAGAATCTGATTAAATGCTTCGTTAGCATTTTGGCTTGTGCCTTGTAATAGTTAATGAAGTTTTGTCAGCTGTTATAATTGAAGTTCCGTATATTTTAAAGCTCTGTTTACACTATATAAAAGCTTTAGGTTTCTCCTTTCTCAAAAAGGTTATGTTACAAGTTTGGTTATTAGTTTTGGCCCAAAACAACCAAAAATGGTTGTTGCTAAGGGCGTTGCTAAGGGAAAAGGCTAGTACATGTCTTTACAGGGATTAAATTTTTGAAAAATTTAGTTAAAAAGTATGTTTAAAAGTATATATTTTCTAAAAGAGCATAAATTTCTCTTTTAAACTGGACTATTAACAAAAATTTGATTTTTTAAATATTTTTTACCAGACGACCACCTTAATTCGCATATTAAGCGTGCATTGATTTATCAGCCGGGCTTCTTTTACCTACAGGCCCGTGTGCTAGAATATTAACTGCCCCTTCTCTTAAGGAGACCTTGTTCGATACCACATGCTTTTGTTTAATTTTTTATTCTTTTTTTTTTATTCTTTCATTATTTATTTATTTATTTATTTTTGTAGATGTTAAGGTGCTCTACGAAATCCTGATTAACGATATTCATTTATTCTTAAAGAAGTTTATAATTAATTTTTTTGGCAAAACGTTGACGACGTCCAGCCATTTTCGTCAAGACTAAAATATTAAAAAGCTTACAAACGCTTTATTGAATCGTATAATTTTTTTTTTTTTTTTTAAACATTACACAACAGCCTAAAACAATAATATATAAGCCATCTTTATTTATAGTTGTCACCATAAAATTTTTGACTACCGGTTTTTGGTAGGTATTTTTTGTTTTTAGCTAACTAAAGTAAATTTTCTTACCTTCCTTATGTTTGTTACGGAGATCATGGTTGAAATAATTTTAAAAATTGAAGTTTTCATTCGGATTATGAATATTTATGCTTCATTTTAGTAGTTTAGCTTTTCTTTTAACAACACTCATGTCCCAAGAAATTGGACTTAAACTTGTTATGGTGGGGCACAGTTAATCGAAGTACAGTGAATAGGTTGATTCACTATGCCCAATTCATGATCTTAAAGACAAAGTTCATGCATTTTCAACAAACAAACTACATGAAAATGAATTTATTAGTTATAAGTTCTGAATAATAATCTTTGAATAATTTTTTAACTTTTTAATACTTTTATTAGTTTTGTTATCAATAAAATTCTTTTTTTTTCTTCTCAATTTTCAAAATGTCTATTTTTTCGATTTTTTATTAATCTAAATAATAAAAGTGTGCCAAAACTATAGTGTACAGTGTCTTTACTCCCGTATGAGTTGTTACAAAACCACCAACCCCTCCCCCATCCCCCTAGAGCGGACGTATTTTATTGTCGGTCCAGGGCCGACGATACGACGGGGGGGGGAGGCGGTGATACGCCTGCTTTTTTTCTAAAGAACCTTTATTTTTAAGAGAAACCTAGACTTTTTTTAGAAATTCACGATTGTGCCCCTCCACTTTGAAAACCGTGTCGTCGTCCCTGCGATCCCTAATGGTTTTTATTATTACCCAGTAGGAACAATGTTTTTTTATTGCATTACTAGTTCTGATAAACATTTTTTTCTATCAACTTATTGCTGGACAAAATACCAAACAAAACTTTACTTTTGTTGTTATTTATAATAAATCCTTTTTTTTTTTAAATTTAAATTTGATAAATTGGTTTCCAAAAATTTTTTGAAATTTTTGGAAACCAATTTATCAAATTTTGATCAACTGTTTTCTCAAAAAGACTGTTTTTTAAACATTTCGGAATCGCTTTCTTAATTACCTGCATTGGATTAAACAGGTTTTTTTTTTCTTTCTCATACACTTTTTTGTTTTAAATTTAGACAAAAATTTTCTTTTTGTGCTACCGCTGTTTAGTTTATAAAATCTATTTGGGTTTAGGAGTAAAGATCGTGTAATGAATGGAACCCCATCAAATTGAAGAGGTTGAATGTTTTTCATGATCACTATTTCTAAACACTAAGAGATTTTTGGATGAAAATTGAGTTTTAATAATGTAATTTGATCTTCTTAAGAAAATTTTTCTTACTCGACTAGGGTAAAAAAGTAAAATAATGTAGTATTTTTCTTTCCAAGTTCTGGTTGCCGTAATTTTTTGTAAAACATCATTTAACGCAATCATGAACATATAAAAGTTTGAAGTTTACACAATGCTTTGAAAATAGCCATTTTAAACAGGAAAAAATTAAAGTCTATCAATTTAAACTTTCTTAAATATTGTTTTTGGCTATAAAAAAACGCCATTGTGCTTATGTGATGTCTGCTTAACATTTTGTTTTAAAAAAATATTTGAAAGTAAGTGGAGATTTTGTACAACATTATAAAATATACATGATTTAGAAAAAGTTGACTTCATTATTCCACAATAACCGCGTCTGCTACTTCACACAACGATAATCATGGCCACAACCTTCGCCTGGAAAAACAGAATATGTCGAACTGTGCTGAACAATTCCATTATTTCACAAATCATGTCGTAAATAATTGGAATGTTTTACCGTCTGAAACTGTATACATCGTCAACAAATACTCTCAAGAACTTTCTTATTAGAAAAGCATAAAAGCATTAGGCAAACAACATAAATATTCAACCGGATACACCAAGTATCTTCAGCAAATAAGTGCCTGGTGCCACACTTCATTAATTTTAAGACTGAAACAATTGACCTTTCCCCATAAATGCAAGTCATTTTGGTACTCGTATGTACGCGGAAGTAAACAACAAAAATAAATCGAATAAAATGTCAATTCGTCGCGTTAGTTTGACAAGGTTCAAACTGAAATTTGTTATATTAGGAGAATTAGGAAAAAAATCTTTTAACTTTTTAAATTAACTGTTTAATTAAAATTATTTATATTATATTTTTTTTAATTGTTTATATATTCTTTTTTTAGATGATATATAAAAATACATAAATAAAAAAAAAATCAAATAAATATTTTCATTTAGACATTAAAAGAAAAGGAAAAAAAGATTTATTTTCTATTCTCCTAATATAAAAAAAATCAGTTAGAACCTTGTCTAACCAACGCGGCAAAATATTGAAAGAACTGAGATTGTCCCAATAGACTTAGGTGTATTTTATTTCACACCTTTTTTAGTTCAAATTTTAAAAACTATATTATTGGAGTAAACTTTGCACTATATAAGACTTTGAAGAAAGGATAACAACAAGTGCACCAAACAATGTTTTTCAACTAAAAAACAACAACAACAAAAAAAGAAGTCGGGATTTTACATGTTGTGTACCTAAATGCTTTAGCATCTAAGTAAAACATAAAAATTTATTGTTTTATGCAATTCCCAATAAAGAAAATATTGAAGAATAAAAAAAATATTAATTTCTTATAATTTTTACATCCTTTTACATCCTTTCAAATATCTTTTAAATCATAAACTGAAAATAAAATGTATTTAAGCAAGGTAAAATCTTATTGAACCAGTTTTCATTTTCAAATTTAATTGATTGCACAAAAAAGTCTATATTTTTGTATAGAACAAAGTTAATTTTGCTCTTTTCTGTAAAAGCTTTGATACTTTGACATTGGTAAAATGAACTATTTGATTTTTAGTTTTTGTTGTCTATTACTACTTCCATACAAAAAGTTTTATTGGTACAAGCTTTTTGTACACAAAGATTTCTTTTTAAAAAAAGAGCACTTTACTTCAATTATTTTGTAGCTGTTTTAAATAATACACAACCCATCAGGGCTTGAACCAGCCATGACATTTAGGATTTATAACAAGATCACATTTTTTAGCATCACAGTTAACTTTTACTTTAAACTTTTTACGAGTAATATCTTCATTTTCAATACTCCACTAACAAGTTTGTGATTGTAAACTACTATCACAGTTTCTTGTAAGCTTTTTTAACAATGAGTTTATATTTCTATAGTTTATAACTGTAGAAATATAAACTCTTGATGCAGTAAGTTTTTTATTTTGTTCTTCAACCCATTTTTCTTTTTGTACTGATCTTTACTTTCTGATTTAATTTGAATTATTTTCTCAGGATTGATTAACATTATGGCAAGCAGAGCCGTGGCTAGGCTCCCCCACACCCCCAACTGGGGGGGGGGCAGCATTTTTAGGGGCCCTTTTTGTAATTTGAAATTATTTTTTTTGTATTTTTTATAATAAGAATATTTGAATATATATATAGTTACTGTTACTATTAATAAAAAAAAACATGGCTTTTTAAACACGATATTACCAAAATTAAGCAAGCGTGAAAAAAGCAATAATATTTTTCATGTAGAAAAAAAATAAAAAAAATGTTTAACTCCCAAGGTCCGAATTTTATGAAAAACGCGAGCTTTATAAAAATCTGTCAAACCGTTAAAGAGAAACCATTAAGCAGCAGCCAATCGTGCGAAGAAATATATTTCTCTAATTCGCATATTTTATTAGGTGCGAATATATTATTATTTGTATTTAGATTACATATTTCAATGTTTATTTATTTATAAATTATAAATCGTTTTTTATTTTTGGCGATTCACAATTTATCTTGGTAATAATTTATTTTATTACTATGCTATATGTTATTACTTTTGCTTTAATACTATGAAATAAAAAGTCTATTATTTGTTTCAATTAAATCATACGCATTGTTTTTAAAGAAACAAATGTATTAGCATTGGAAAACTGTTACGCTTTGCATTTGTTTATTTTAAAGTTCAAATGATTATAAGGCCATTATCATTGAACTGATTTTTTTTTTGTTATTATTATTATTATTATTATTATTATTATTGTTATTATTGTTATTATTGTTATTGTTATTATTATTGTTATTATTATTATTATTGTTATTATTATGCGTTGTTAGTTTTTTATATTAAAAAAAAAAAAAAAATGAAGGTTTCCAAAAATTTATAATTATATTTCGATAGTATATCACGATATAATTATTGGTATGAAAAAAGTGAAAAGTGGTGCCACTAAGAAAAGAGAAAAAGCTGCAGCCAAGGAGGAAATCGCAAATCACCCCAAGCTAACACATTTTTTGAAACCATTAGGTCAGACTAGAAGTGTTTCGATACCAACAGAAACTACAAATAATTCTGATTGTCATTATTTGAATACTAGAGTAGAGTCAGATAGGTTGAGATGAGAGACTCGCATCTACGTCAGATGCCATTTGACGTAGATGCGAGTCTACGTCAAATGGCATAACAATTCCGCCTATTTTTCTCAGTGATAATCCTTCTGAATGGCCAGATAATGTTTCTGACGCACAGAGGTGTGACATTGTTAAACGTGGTTTCAAAAAGATCGAAATTGATTTTCCATACAATTTAGAAAGAAGACGATTTTCACTGAATTATTATAATCGCAAGATGAAGAATGGAGAAATTTTCGAACGCACATGACTCATATATTCTTTGAACAGCAATAAAGTGTTTTGTTTTTGTTGCAAACTTTTTGGGATAACTTCTTCACCATTCCGGCAAGGAATGAACACTTGGGAAGGCTTGTCAAAAAAACTTAAAGAGCACGAAACATGCAGTGCACATTTCAAGTGCTTTGAACAATGGATGACTTTACGAAAAGGTTAACTGATATTTTCTTTAATTTATTGCTTTGTTACTTTTTTTTTCTTAATTAATTTCTTTTTCCTCAATTTTGGTAATGCAGGCATCGCAAATCAAGCTACCATAGACGAGAAACAACAAAAGTTGCTTCATCAAGAGCAGATATTTTGGAGGGCTGTGTTAGAAAGGATACTAGACATTACCTTATTTCTTTCTGCAAGAAATCTTGCATTCCGTGGTTCAGACACAGCCATTGGTTCAAAGAGCAATGGAAACTTTCTTGGGGTGTTTGAATTACTGGCTAAGTATGATACCGTTCTCAATGAGCTTATGCAAAGAATTCAGGACAAAGAAACCAAGGAGCACTACTTGAGAAATGACACACAGAACGAGTTGATTAGACTTTTAGCCAGGGAGATTGAATCCAAAAACCTTTCTAAGGTAAAAAAGGCAAAATACTTTTCTATTATTTTAGATTGTACGCCAGACGTTTCGCACAAAGAACAAATGAACATTATTTTCTGGAAATGAATCCTAAGGCCTTATATGTTCCATGTGCTAACCATTCAATCTTTTTATTGTTAATGGTGCACTGTCATCCATCAGTGCAATTTCTTTTTTTGGTGTTCTCTCAAGGTTATACACGCTCTTTTCATCGTCTCCTCCTCGATGGGAAATTTTTAAATGATTTAAAATTTTAAATAATTAAAACTTAGGTTATTATAAGTTCATAAGTTCATAGGTTAGTATAAATAATCTTGCTTCATTATACATAAATACGTCTAGCTTTATTTCTTTGTATTTTTAAATAGGTCAACAATGGTCGATGAACGTTTGTCTTCCTTAGCAATGCTGTCTATTGAGTACGCGGTTGCAAGAACATTAAGTTATGAAGGCATAATAAATGAGTTTGCAAGCATGAAAACACGTCGCAAATCCTTTTTTTGATGGTTTGCGACGTACTTCTATTATCTGCGTAATGCATTTACAGTAGTTAAAGAAACTCTTCACTAGTTACTCTATATCAATTTAACAATTATAAAATATATCTAATTGAATTTAGGTGTTAATTAGTCTTATGAACGGCGACGTTAAAATATGCCAGATACCCAGCTATTTTGAAGTAATCTGTAAAATTTATCCACTTTATTTAAAAAAAAAAAAAAAAAAAATTGGGGCCGTAATAGCTATTTTTTTTTTGGGGGGGGGGGGGCCAAATCCACAAGCCACGGCACTGATGGCAAGCTTTCATTTCCCTCAATCAAATTAGGTTTAATTAAATAGTCCAGACAATGTAGAAATTTTTTCACTATAACCAGGCTTAAACTTTTCAACATTTTTTAACTCTAATTTATTTTACATAGTTCTCTTTGAATAACTGATAAACAGCTATTTTATGTTTAGCAGCTCTTCTTTCAAAATATCGTCTGATACTATGTATGTAGATATATGTTGATGTGTTATCGGAAACAGAGATGTTGTCTTTTGACCATTAAATTACATTTTTAAAGATTTTTTTGTTTACATTGCTGTTAACCCTTTAGCGCCCACCAGGGCTTAAAATTTTCAAAAAATTCCAAAAACTTCAAAAAGCAATTGTTTTTTGATCTAGATTATGAATTAAAAAATAAAATTTTAAAATTTCACTAGCAAACCCAATTATGTCATTGTAGCATATCTGCTACAATGGGAATACGAGGAAAAAAATAACAAAAGTTTTATTAAAAAAAAGATTTTGTATTTAAGTATATAAAGAAATAAAGAAATTTGAAAATTGAAACTTTGCTATTGATTTCATTTTACAAATTCTGTTCTTATTAAATAAAACACAATATATCTTATAAGACAGTTAACAACCATTTATACTATAAATATAAACAAATTTTAAATGCCATTAATGGTAGTCATGATAACAATTTCTGTCCTTATTTAAGCATAACCAAACATTGCACTTTTTGCAACGAATATAAGAAAAACCAGTTTTGCATTTCTTACACCGCTGCCGTTTGTCACTATAAGTTGGTAAGTGGTCAAATCCATCCAGACGGATATCTTTTGTAGGATTACTCTGAACAGCAGCAGCTCTTTTGGTTGGTATAGGTATTGCATCAAGAGATGCTCTTCCAGCTTTTCTTTTTACAACAGTTACCAAGCTAGAAGCTACTGCAGCTTGAAAATTTTTTAGAGGCATGAATTTCTTACTGGGGCAAATAATTTTTAAGTCCCGACGATACAAAAACCAGGCATTTGATAATGCAATAAGAAGGGTATGTGCCCATACATATATATACCATCTATGGCATTTTAAATTTGGTTTGTAGAATGAGCACATCATATCCAGTTTGTCAACTCCACCCATATTTTTATTATAAAACTGGACTATATATGGTTGTTTTACCATAATATGTTTGCAGGTTTTTCTATCATAACGCCTTACTGAGTTGATTGGTTCAATACTAGCAAAAGACGAAATTAAAGTAACTACCTTGTTATCTATCCAAGAGACAGCTATGTTATTAGATTTGATGTCAGTACGATAGTCAAACGATCCACGCCCTTGATTTTTTAATTCTTTTTCAGAAGTGAATAGGCATTTGTTAAGGCGCTTAAGGCGAGCTGTTCCAACATACCATATTCTACGCTTTTTTAGCTCATCTAGCAAAGGCAATGAAGAAAAGTAATTGTCAGCAAATATTTTAAAATTATGATTTTTTGGCAAAGTTGAGGTCATTTTAATTACAACAGATGCCCCGACACCATGAGGAGAAACTTCATCTTTCTTTTTTATTTCTTTTCCTTGATATAAATCAAAGTCATACAAATACCCACTGACACCACATCTAGCCCAAAGTTTGAACCCCCATTTATTGGGTTTTTTTGGAAGGTATTGCTTCAAAAATGACCTTCCTTTGAAGGGAACCATTATCTCATCAACTGATTGATTTTCCTCAGGAGAAACTTTTAAGAAATTTTCTCGCAGTTTTTCCAACCAAGGTCTTAATTTCCAAGCCCGATCATTTTTCTTTACTTCATCTGTTACGTTTAGATTGTCAACAAAGTGTAAATAGCGGAGGATAGAAAGAAATCTATTCCTTGATAATATTGAACTTACTCCATCATAATTCATAAAGGTTTCCCAATAAGATCTCACAGATGGTAGTTTTACAAGACCCATACGAAAAAAAACACCAATAAAAGACTCTATTTCATTCGATGTGACAGAAATATTTGTACCTGATGACTGGCAACTATATAAACTAGATTGTTCAGCAATAATGTCTATAAGATTGTCATCAACAAACATTTTAAAATATTCGTATAGAGTAGTAGTTTCGTCCGGAATAGGTTCAATAGGTACCTCTTGAAAAGCAATATCACCAATCAAATCATTATCTAGTGTAACCTTTTTCCAAAGTGGTAAACTTGCTTTTTTTTGTTTTTTGTTGTTGACTATTTTGGATTTTTTTGGGAGTGGGGCTGAAGAGTTGGAATAGAGCATATCATCACGTGTACTACTTTCCTGGGTAAGAGACTCCGATTGGAAAAATAATGTTGTCATTGTTGTCATCATGCACAACCTTAGTATTGCTTACAACTGCAGTTGAAACATCAGATTCAAATTCAGAGTCTGACTCACTAAGATCCTCAAAATCACTTTCACCATCAAGAATAAATGCGAGAGCATCTTCAATATTTAATTTTTTATTTTTATTCATCTAAAGAAGAACAATATATGTGCATATATATATATATATATATATACATATACATATATACATATATATATGTATATGTATATATATATATATATATATATATATATATATATATATATATATATATATATATATATATATATATATATATATTGGTAACAATGTATACTTAAAAAGTCCATAGTAGCATATATGATACATATAAATTCAAATAGCATTTTGTGGTAGTTTCAAAAAGAGAAAACTCTCTTAAATACTTCTAAAACTTACATGTATTATTAATTTACAATAAAATAAGCAAATAAGCTTCAATATTCATAAAAAAAAAGGCAAAAACTTACTTTGAAAATACCTTGCCTGACAACAATCACCCGATTTTTAAAAAGACGATTTTGATGTGTTTTTATGCCTTGATTATCCAATTATATTAACCTTGCTAAATCGGACCAACAAAAATATGTTGTAAATATGCTACAAAAGGTGTTTTTGAGATCACTGTGTTGACAGGGTGGCCATAAAAGGTTTCTGAAGTTATGTAGCAGATCTGCTACACGGGGCGCTAAAGGGTTAAATTCCTCGTTTGTAATAGTACAAATTGTTACATTTGGCGGAATGCAAAGGTTTTTAAAAAAGCTAGAACCAGTAGTAATATTTATAGAGTTAATCATATATTCTTTTACTTATGTAAACTTGTAAAATATATTTCAAAAAAGCTTCTCTAACGAAATTCAACTACAACTGCGTTGAAATATTTGTTTACATTACAATGCAATTATTTTCCTGCGCAGATAATAAGATTTATAAAAATTTTCAGCGTAAATGAAAGAGAGAAAACTATTATCTATGCAAGCCACGAAATAAAAAAAAATAAAAAAAAACAATGAATTGCGAGTTTTTGATTTTTCTGTACATACAAATACCATAATGCATCGAGTGAAATAATAATAAGGGGTCGTCCTAAAAGTACGAACGCTTTTTTTTCGCCAACACCTCCTTCCCCCTCGTATATCGCTATACGATTTTTTGAGTACCCTCTACCTCCCTAAAAGTACCTACGTTTTAAACCTACCAGCCCAATATTTTATGATATTTTTTTAATTCAGAGTAATACTTTATGATATTTATTTTAATTGTCCATATTTTATAATTGACCTACTGCCCCCCCCCCCATCTCATATACGCCATTTGCAGACCCCCTCTTCCTCTCCGAGCGTACGTACTTTATGGACGATCCCTAAGGGCAAAGGTCAATTTTGTTTTTGAAAACATCGCAACGTTTTTGACATTACGTAATTAAAGAAGCGATTGACGTTTATTATATAGTTAAAGTAAATCATTGCGTAGTTGAAAAAATTAGTTACAAAATATAGAAACTTAAACACAAAAATTTCATCACATAAGCTCCATAGCATTTTATTTTACCTAAAAATAATATTTTAGAAAACAAGTTCTTATGCTTGTTTTTATTTTTTAACTTGGGTATCTGTGGCAAAAATAGTTATACAAAAATTGGCAAATATTATGACCTCCTATAATAAATGAAGTAATATGGATATAAAAAAATGGTTTTCCAATCAAATCATATTATAATACTTAAATTGTGCATGTTTTAAAATTACTAGAGATTAGAAACCTCAAACCAAAGAGGTTCCTAACGCGGAACCCCTCAGAACCCTGAAGTTGAGGGATTCTAGAATCCGAATGGGGTCCGAGTAGTACGAGTTCATACTATTCGGTTAATGAATCGTACTATTCCTTAAACTTAACCGAAGAAGAATATTCGCTATTCGACTTTGTTTATTTTTAAATATCGAAGTTAAACGAACTTTGCGGTGCCTAATCAGTGTTCCGAAAACGAAATTTAATTGGTTATCATATCAGAAATTTAATTGGTTATCAGTTTCCGACGAATATTTTATAAGTTGTCAGTATTGTCGTTAGAATCAAAATGAGCACGTGGTGCCATGACTTTAAATATATAAACTTCGTATGTTGACACTTTTAAAATGGTTTATTTATAAATTATAAAATAAAAACTTCTTTTTACGAAATGTTGCTAAAATTATTTCATATAGTAATAAGAGTCTGTCTATATATTATAAATAATAATAATATAATAAATAATAAATAAAATATTTCAAAAACTGTTTGTACTAATATATTTATAATTTTTTTTTTAAATAAATATACAAATTTTTTAACTAAAGATTTCAATAATGTTTATGTTTTCATGTACAATTAATGTTCAATAACTTATAAATTATTTGAACAGAACACTTCAGCAATTCTTTTGCTTCTTTCCTTATGTTTGTTGCTGTACTGCGAGACTCCAAACCTGTTTATTACACTTTTATCTTGGAATGGCAAGATTCAGATGTCTGCTCATTAAACTGCCCTAGGGAAAGGCCACTCAAATCAACAAATGTTTCCAGATGTGCTGTTACAGCATGTACTTTCCAAGTAACCGTGAGCTTTTTACCTAAAAACTAAAAAAGCTTACTATAAATATGTTTATCAATAACTTGGTTTTAAATACAAAGGGTAAAGAAAACAGCAATTACCTCTCTGCAATAGTCTTGCGCATCCTTATAGCTTTGTGTAAAACTTTCAATTAAAATTGAATAGTTTGGGTCAAGTTTATAGTCAAAGACACCATGAACAACCTTATTAAATTTTCTCATTGTTTCTAAGAGAGGATACAGTTCAACAGGCATTATCAACTCAAGTTTGTCGCAACTTTTAAGTATCTCTCTACACGTGTTTCCTTCAAATGTTCCTCAATGGTAACCTTTTCGAAGGCATCCAATGCTCTTGACCCAATCTTTAAATCCAGGCCAAAGTTGCATTATAAATGCTGCCACATGGTTAACAAATCCCATCAGAAGGTGAAGTTCTGGTAATGGAATCTCTCTTATTATACTTAGGGATTTGTCTTCTATCTTAAGCAGACAAGGATTAATGACATTCTAAATATATGGAAATAAATTTTTTTTATCCTATTTAAAATGATAAAATGGTAATGGATGATAAATTTCGAAAATATTTACAATATATTTATTCATTTATACCTTATATTCTTTCATTCTTTTCACCGGAGATCCTGCAGATGAATACAGTTCATTGTAATTATTCAAAGATTGAAATGTTCTTAACTCTCCAGCAAATAATTTTGAAGAACCTTCACACCATGCACAAGCATACTTTCCTCCATGAGCCTAAAATTTTATATTATAATTCAATTAAAAATATATTGTAGGGTAAAAAAAACCTTTTCCTAATATAGTTTTTACCATGATATGTCTTATTATCTTAAAATTATTTAAAAAAAACACACCGAAATTCCTAGCAATATATTGATTAACTTCATGTCAGAAGCAGATGAGTACTTGCATTCATGCATCTTTAATCTTTCCACAATCATTATCATGTTAGAATGATTCTCACTTACCCTTTCACAATAAGCTAAAACAAGTGACGTATTTGCTCCTGAGTATGATCCTAAGGAGCTGCTATCTTCTGTCCTGTCCTTGGTTGGATCAAACAGATTTACTATAACTTTCAGTGATCCTCCACCTATAATATATATATATATATATATATATATATATATATATATATATATATATATATATATATATATATATATATATATATATATATATATATATATATATATATATATATATATATATATATATACTTACACACATACATATTTGTATATAAATATGTACAAATAATATTTTTTAAAACAAGTTTTCAAAAAGACGATAATTAAAATATCATAAGTAATATAAATTAAATAAATTAAATATAAATACCTGAATCTATTCCAACCTTTACAAATGTGTTTTGTGGAACCTGCCCTCGATATTTCATTACAAAATCCAGAAATGCTGTAATATCTTCAATATATACCAAGTGTCTCTTCACTGTAGCATAGTCATTATCATTTTCTTTTTCTTGATAATATTTCAGTGACATAAAAGTTGGAAAGTAGTTTACTTTTTTCATCCAGGGCTTTCTCCATGTTTGACTCAAACTTTACACCGCTTCTCCTCAAAGTTTTTAACATTTCATTTGACTTCAATTGACTAAGTCCTAAGGTATTTACCAAAACATCTACTTCACTATAAGGAATCTTTCTCTGGTCACTTTCCCGAGTACCGAGTGTAATATGAATACTTTTACCTCCTTAATATAATATAAACTGTTATTTTAAGAACGTACATAACAGCTATTTTTATTTAACAATATTTTACCTGTTCTGAGAATGGCTTGAGCTCCTTTGCCCTTGATCAGAATAAATTTCTTTAAGAAGGGAAGAAGCTACTTGTTCTTTTACTTTTTTAATGCTATTTAAAATTGTAAGACGAAGAGACCCTATAGAGCTTTACTATAAACTTTTTTTTTAAGTAATAATAAAAAATTATTAAAACTAGAAAGTTTGGTAGTTTAGTTGGGGCGACTGTTTTTTAAAAATAACAAAAATAAGCAATATAATAAATTTATTTATTGTATAATTAAACAATTTAACAATTACTATAGTAGGCTATAATGACCCGTTATTATAACAAACAATAAATAACGATTAATTGATAAAAGCTACCTTAGGGATAACAGGATAATTTTGTTTTAGAGTCCTTATCAAAAACAAAGTTTGTCACCTCTATGTTGAATTAAGATATCCTAATAATGCAGTAGTTATTGAAGGTAGGTCTGTTCGACCTTTAAAATCTTACATGATTTGAGTTCATTCCGTCGCAAGACAGGAAGGTTTCTATCTACAATTATAAAATTACTTTAGACTTTTAGTACGAAAGGAATAAAGCTTCATCTAGTTCATTAAAAAAACTAATAAAAAAATTTTGAAAGAATCTAAAAATTTAAAGTAATTATTTAATAAAGAGGGTCGATTAAGTAGATCAAATAGTCTTCAAAATTATTAGTATTGGTTCAAATCCAATAGCCTCTGTTTATGAAAAATTTAACATTTTTAATAAGTTTTTTCACTTGTTTATTGTTTAATAATTTTATTAATAAAGACATTCCTGAAATAAATCAACTTTCTTTTCAGGAAAGTGCCTCATCTTGTAGTAATAATTTAATATTTTTTCATGATGATACTATGTTTTACATGGTAATTATCCTTGTATTGGTAGGATGATTATTATTTTCTATAATTATTAACAAAAATTATAATAAATTTTTATTAGAAAATAATTTTATTGAAATTGTGTGAACATTAATACCTGCTATTATATTAATTATTATAGCTATACCTTCTTTATTTTTATTGTATTCTATTGATGAAAATGTTGAACCTTCTTTAACTGTAAAAATAGTTGGTCATCAATGATATTGATCATATGAATATTCTAATTTTTCACCAAACATAGAATTTGATTCTTATATGATTCCTACTGCAGATTTAAATCAAGGTGATTTTAGATTACTTGAAACTGATAATGATCTTGTTTTACCAGTCAATACAAAAATTAAATTGATTGTTTCAAGTGCTGATGTTATTCACTGTTGAACTGTTCCTTCTTTAGGTGTAAAAGTAGATGCTATTCCAGGTCGTTTGAATCAATTAAATTTTATTATTAATAGACCTGGTAAATTTTTTGGGCAATGTTCAGAATTATGTGGTCTTAATCATTCTTTTATGCCTATTTCTATTTACTCTGTTTCTCAAGAAAAATTTATAAATTGATCAATTAACAAAACTTAAAATGTCTCAATTAGATTTATCTTTATATTTCAATCACTATCTTGTTTTACTATTATTATTATTTTTATTAATAATTTTATTAAGTTTAAGATTTTATAATTTTTTTTTGATTTTTAATATAAGAAATAATTTTATTTCAAATAATTTAGAGTCAAATAAAAATAATTTCAAACAATTTTCTATATTATGTAATATATTAAAACTATAATGTCTTCTTATTTTGATCACTTTTTAATTATTAAAATTTTTGGGTTTTTATTTGATTCTCATTTAGTATTAGTATTATCTGTATTTATAATTTTCATAGCTTTAAATTTTAGTTTTATAATCCCTTCAAGGATTCAATTGTTTTTTGAAATGATTATTAATCATTTTTTTCAAATTGTAAAAGAAAATTTAGGAAATAATTCTCAAATATTTGTATTATTTTTATCAACTTTATTTTTTTATCTTTTATCAATTAATCTACTAGGATTTTTTATTTTTACTTTACCCCCTACTACTCATATTTCATTAACTTTTGGATTGTCGTTTTTCATATGATTATCAATAATAATATTTGGATTTTTTAATTTTAAAAGCTCTTATCTAAGTATGTTTATGCCAACGGGAGCTCCTTTAGGTCTTTCTCCTTTATTAGTATTTATAGAATTAGCTAGTCATATTTCTAGACCTATAGCTTTAGGAATGCGTTTAGCAGCTAATTTAACAGCTGGTCATATCTTATTAGCTATTCTTTCTGATTTCATATTTAAAATGATATGTTTTTCTTCTTCTTTTTTAAATTTATTTCCATTAATGATAATAATATTTATGATTATATTAGAAATAGGTGTTTTAATTATTCAAGCTTATGTTTTTACTCTCTTGTGTTTAATTTATTTAAAAGATAGTTTAATCTTACATTAATGGAAAAACATTATCATCCTTTTCATTTAGTAAATCCTAATCTTTGGCCATTTTGTATATCAATGGGTGTATTATACTTAACCTTAAACACTGTTGCCTATTTTCATAAAGGATTTTATTATCCTTTATTATTAAGTTTTATTCTAATAATTTTATTCATGGTTTTATGATTTACAGACATATTTATAGAATCTAGTTTGGAAGGGGCTCATACTAAGTTAGTTTTAACAGGTTTAAAATTAGGTTTTATATTATTTATAATTTCAGAAATATTATTTTTCTTTTCCTTTTTTTGAGCATTTTTCCATTCTAGTCTTTCTCCCTCTATAGAAATAGGAATAAATTGACCCCCTTTAGGGATAATAACCTTAAATCCGTTTTCCATTCCATTATTAAATACTATTATTCTTTTATCATCAGGAATAAGTGTTACTTGATGTCATCATAGTTTAATTCAAAAAAACAGAAATCAAACTTTAATTAGTTTAATAGCTACAATTACTTTAGGCTTATTATTTACATTTTTACAAGCTTTAGAATATTTAGAATCTAATTTTTGTATATCTGATTCAGTTTATGGTTCCATTTTTTTCGTAGCCACAGGGTTTCACGGAATTCATGTTATTATTGGTACAATATTTTTATCAGTCTGTTTGCTTAAAATTTATTATTCTCATTTTACTAACTCTCGTCATTTTACTTTTGAAGCTGCATCATGATATTGACATTTTGTTGATGTTGTATGATTGTTTTTATACATATGTATCTATTGATGAGGTTCCTAACTCTTTCAGATTGGTATAATTAAAGTTCGATTCTTTAACTGTAATAATTTTCATGATCTTTGATTATAATAATTTATTAATATTTTCACTTGTAGTTTTTGTTATATTAAATTTGTATTTAAATAAATATAGTTTTTTTTGTTTAATACCATTAATAATTTCGTTTATTATGATCACACAATTTGTTAAAACAAATTCTTTTTTGTGAATTTGTATAATAATATTTATCATTATTTTAAATAACTTACATTTAAAATTAGAAAATCTAATCTTATACGGTTTTATTTTGTTGTCAGTAATAATAATAATACTGTCTAATAATTTAATAATACTATATTTATCTGTAGAGATTCAGACTTTTTCTTTATTAATTCTTATTGGTTCAAATAGAAACAATATAAAAAGTCTAGAAGCAAGTTTAAAATATTTTATTTTAAGCAGCATTTCATCCGGATTTTTTCTCTTGGGTCTTGCTTATTTATTTAAAATTTCAATCTTATTGGATTTAAATTTATTTAATTTTGTGTTTAATAGCACATCTTCTTTTCATTCTTTTGGTAACTCTATATTAATTCTTTCTCTTCTATTCAAATTAGGTTTAGCTCCTTTTCATTACTGAATTGCTGACATTTATGAAGGATCAGATCTTGTATTGATATTATTATTATTATCCTCTTTATGTAAATTATCTGTATTCATTATTTTATTAAAATTTAATAATAATTTTGATTATGCTTATGCTTTTAGGAGCATTATCAATAATCATAGGAACTATTGCTGGATTTAATCAAACTAAAATAAAAAGGTTAATAGCTTATAGTGGTGTTTCTAATTTTGGATTTATCATTATAGCATTAAGCTTAAATAATATAATAGGCATTGAAATTTGTTTATTATATCTTTTTATTTATTTATTTACAAACTTATTTATAATTATGATATTAGTATTATATAAAAATAATATAGAATTTATTATAGAATTAAGCGGATACCTAATGAATAATAAATTTTTAACAATTGCTTTAGTTGTAATAATTTTTTCTATAGCAGGAATCCCCCCTTTTTTAGGGTTCTTAAATAAATTTATTCTCATTTCTACTTTAATAAATTATAACTATATTATAGCAGGATGTTTATGTTTATTAATTACCTGTATTGGAATAGGTTTTTATTTAAGAATAGTAAAAATACTTTTATTTCAAAATAATAACTTTTATGTCTCTTGAAATAATATTATTTCTTTAAATAAAAATAGTTTATATTTGAATTTTATTTATTTAGGTTTTATTTTATATTATACATTGTTTTATTTATTAAACCCTAAATTTTTTATTTCTTTCTTAATTTATATATTAAATTTATAACATGATTTTAATTATAATTCTTTTACCTTTATTTAGTAGCATATTATGCGGATTATTTGGTAGATTTTTTGGTAATAAAGGAGCTAAATTGATTTCTTTTGTTATTATCATTATAACACTTATAAACTCTTGAATTGTTTTTTATGAAATTAATTTTAATAATAACTTTTTATACTATAATTTATTAAATTGATTTAATTTGGGATTATTAAGCAATTTGTGGTTTTTCTTTTTATGATCTAAGTTTATTTCACGGGGGGGTTGGTGCGGCGCGGGGCCCCCTGCGTTAGCCACAGCAGGGGGTGCGCCAGTGCGGCGCCTGGACTGGGGGGGGTGATCGGGTGATCCTCTTTTAGGAGAGAAGAAAACTGAAGAATTCTTTTTATTCCCTGTTTTTAATGGGTTGAGTGATTTATAAAAGGTAGCTCGTTAAAAGTATGGTGACTAGGAGGACAATTTAGTGATCATTCTAAAGTATTAGTCTTTTTAATGTCTAAATTATTTCAAGAAATAAATTTTTCTTCTGAATAAAGAGCATCAAAAATTACATAAATAAATCAAACCACTCCTATAATAGAAATAATTGAACCTAAAGAACTAATGGTATTTCAAGTAAGTAGACTATCTGGAAAGTCTGCATATCTTCTAGGCATTCCTGCTAGTCCTAAGAAATAGACTTTAATTTTTGATATTAATTAAAATGCATAATATAAAAAAAATACACGTAATTAAAATATAAGAATAAATAGAATTTAAATAAATTTTACTTGATTTATTTGAAATTATACCTATAATTTTATTAAAATAAGACGGTCCTAAACTTTCTAAAATTTGATTATCTATAAGTTTATAAGTAATTTTATACCCTAAAGGACTTAATTTTTTAGAAAAAATGTAATTTATTAAAATATCGAAATATCAATTATTTATAAAAAATAAATAAATACTTCTAAAATAATTGACAAAAATAACGTTTCAAGTCTTATTTAAATTAGTAAATATTATTGTAGCTATAATAATTCCTAGTATACTAAAAAAAAGAGGTAGTAATTTACTAATATTATAAATCATATTAGGAAAATTATCTTTTATAATTATAAATTGAAACATGTAACCAGAAAAAATAGAAAATAATGTTAATAAGGTTAATGAAATAATAATTTTATAATCACTTTCATGAATATTAGAAAAATTATTTCTACTTTGCTGTGGGTTTTTAATAAATGTATAATAAATTAATCTTAAAGAATAAAAGGCTGTAATAAACACAGCACTAATGCTAATTCAAACAGAAAAAGATAAAAAATTTGAAAACAATGCTACTTCAACAATTAAATCTTTAGAATAAAATCCTGATAAAAACGGTAACCCTAGTAATGCTATAGATCCTATAATTATAAAAACAAATACTAAAGGTAGAAAATTTTTTAAAGCACCGTACTTTCTCATGTCTTGTTCATCATTTATAGCATGTATAATGGATCCTGCACTAAGGAATAATAATGCTTTAAAAAACCCATGATTTATTAAGTGAAATAAACTTAGATCATAAAAAGAAAAACCACAAATCATTATCATATAACCTAGTTGACTGCAAGTAGAATATGCTATTACTTTTTTTAAATCATTTTGAACCATTCCTATAGTTGCCGAGAAAAAAGAAGTTAAACTTCCTATGATAATGATCAAGATTAACACAGTAGATGAAAGTTCAAATACAGGTGACATTCTGATAATTAAAAATACCCCAGCTGTAACCATCGTAGCTGCATGAATTAAAGCTGAAACTGGTGTAGGCCCTTCCATTGCATCAGGTAATCACATATGAAACCCTAATTGGGCAGACTTTCCTATGACTCCTATTAAAATGAAAAATAATGGAATATAAAGTATAGAAATATTATTAGTAGTAGAAATTATAAATATATTATTAAATTCAAATGATCCTGTAAAAATTCATAGATATATTATTCCAATTAGCAATCCGATGTCTCCTAGTTTATTTATAACCATTGCTTTAATTGCTGATTTATTAGCTTGTATTCTAGTATATCAAAAATTAATTAATAAATATGAGCATAATCCAACCCCCTCTCATCCTATAAAAAGTTGAATTAAGTTTGAGCTTGATATTAATATAATCATAAAAAAAGTAAACAACGATAAATAAGAAATAAATCTTGATAAATGAGGGTCGTTTTCCATATAAGAATAGGAAAATAGATGAACAAAAAACGAAACAGTGATAACTAAAACTAGCATGTTAATGGTTATTAAATCGAACTTTAGATTAAATGAATTACTTAATAATCCCAAATTAAATCAATTTAATAAATTATAGTATAAAAAGTTATTATTAAAATTAATTTCATAAAAAACAATTCAAGAGTTTATAAGTGTTATAATGATAATAACAAAAGAAATCAATTTAGCTCCTTTATTACCAAAAAATCTACCAAATAATCCGCATAATATGCTACTAAATAAAGGTAAAAGAATTATAATTAAAATCATGTTATAAATTTAATATATAAATTAAGAAAGAAATAAAAAATTTAGGGTTTAATAAATAAAACAATGTATAATATAAAATAAAACCTAAATAAATAAAATTCAAATATAAACTATTTTTATTTAAAGAAATAATATTATTTCAAGAGACATAAAAGTTATTATTTTGAAATAAAAGTATTTTTACTATTCTTAAATAAAAACCTATTCCAATACAGGTAATTAATAAACATAAACATCCTGCTATAATATAGTTATAATTTATTAAAGTAGAAATGAGAATAAATTTATTTAAGAACCCTAAAAAAGGGGGGATTCCTGCTATAGAAAAAATTATTACAACTAAAGCAATTGTTAAAAATTTATTATTCATTAGGTATCCGCTTAATTCTATAATAAATTCTATATTATTTTTATATAATACTAATATCATAATTATAAATAAGTTTGTAAATAAATAAATAAAAAGATATAATAAACAAATTTCAATGCCTATTATATTATTTAAGCTTAATGCTATAATGATAAATCCAAAATTAGAAACACCACTATAAGCTATTAACCTTTTTATTTTAGTTTGATTAAATCCAGCAATAGTTCCTATGATTATTGATAATGCTCCTAAAAGCATAAGCATAATCAAAATTATTATTAAATTTTAATAAAATAATGAATACAGATAATTTACATAAAGAGGATAATAATAATAATATCAATACAAGATCTGATCCTTCATAAATGTCAGCAATTCAGTAATGAAAAGGAGCTAAACCTAATTTGAATAGAAGAGAAAGAATTAATATAGAGTTACCAAAAGAATGAAAAGAAGATGTGCTATTAAACACAAAATTAAATAAATTTAAATCCAATAAGATTGAAATTTTAAATAAATAAGCAAGACCCAAGAGAAAAAATCCGGATGAAATGCTGCTTAAAATAAAATATTTTAAACTTGCTTCTAGACTTTTTATATTGTTTCTATTTGAACCAATAAGAATTAATAAAGAAAAAGTCTGAATCTCTACAGATAAATATAGTATTATTAAATTATTAGACAGTATTATTATTATTACTGACAACAAAATAAAACCGTATAAGATTAGATTTTCTAATTTTAAATGTAAGTTATTTAAAATAATGATAAATATTATTATACAAATTCACAAAAAAGAATTTGTTTTAACAAATTGTGTGATCATAATAAACGAAATTATTAATGGTATTAAACAAAAAAAACTATATTTATTTAAATACAAATTTAATATAACAAAAACTACAAGTGAAAATATTAATAAATTATTATAATCAAAGATCATGAAAATTATTACAGTTAAAGAATCGAACTTTAATTATACCAATCTGAAAGAGTTAGGAACCTCATCAATAGATACATATGTATAAAAACAATCATACAACATCAACAAAATGTCAATATCATGATGCAGCTTCAAAAGTAAAATGACGAGAGTTAGTAAAATGAGAATAATAAATTTTAAGCAAACAGACTGATAAAAATATTGTACCAATAATAACATGAATTCCGTGAAACCCTGTGGCTACGAAAAAAATGGAACCATAAACTGAATCAGATATACAAAAATTAGATTCTAAATATTCTAAAGCTTGTAAAAATGTAAATAATAAGCCTAAAGTAATTGTAGCTATTAAACTAATTAAAGTTTGATTTCTGTTTTTTTGAATTAAACTATGATGACATCAAGTAACACTTATTCCTGATGATAAAAGAATAATAGTATTTAATAATGGAATGGAAAACGGATTTAAGGTTATTATCCCTAAAGGGGGTCAATTTATTCCTATTTCTATAGAGGGAGAAAGACTAGAATGGAAAAATGCTCAAAAAAAGGAAAAGAAAAATAATATTTCTGAAATTATAAATAATATAAAACCTAATTTTAAACCTGTTAAAACTAACTTAGTATGAGCCCCTTCCAAACTAGATTCTATAAATATGTCTGTAAATCATAAAACCATGAATAAAATTATTAGAATAAAACTTAATAATAAAGGATAATAAAATCCTTTATGAAAATAGGCAACAGTGTTTAAGGTTAAGTATAATACACCCATTGATATACAAAATGGCCAAAGATTAGGATTTACTAAATGAAAAGGATGATAATGTTTTTCCATTAATGTAAGATTAAACTATCTTTTAAATAAATTAAACACAAGAGAGTAAAAACATAAGCTTGAATAATTAAAACACCTATTTCTAATATAATCATAAATATTATTATCATTAATGGAAATAAATTTAAAAAAGAAGAAGAAAAACATATCATTTTAAATATGAAATCAGAAAGAATAGCTAATAAGATATGACCAGCTGTTAAATTAGCTGCTAAACGCATTCCTAAAGCTATAGGTCTAGAAATATGACTAGCTAATTCTATAAATACTAATAAAGGAGAAAGACCTAAAGGAGCTCCCGTTGGCATAAACATACTTAGATAAGAGCTTTTAAAATTAAAAAATCCAAATATTATTATTGATAATCATATGAAAAACGACAATCCAAAAGTTAATGAAATATGAGTAGTAGGGGGTAAAGTAAAAATAAAAAATCCTAGTAGATTAATTGATAAAAGATAAAAAAATAAAGTTGATAAAAATAATACAAATATTTGAGAATTATTTCCTAAATTTTCTTTTACAATTTGAAAAAAATGATTAATAATCATTTCAAAAAACAATTGAATCCTTGAAGGGATTATAAAACTAAAATTTAAAGCTATGAAAATTATAAATACAGATAATACTAATACTAAATGAGAATCAAATAAAAACCCAAAAATTTTAATAATTAAAAAGTGATCAAAATAAGAAGACATTATAGTTTTAATATATTACATAATATAGAAAATTGTTTGAAATTATTTTTATTTGACTCTAAATTATTTGAAATAAAATTATTTCTTATATTAAAAATCAAAAAAAAATTATAAAATCTTAAACTTAATAAAATTATTAATAAAAATAATAATAATAGTAAAACAAGATAGTGATTGAAATATAAAGATAAATCTAATTGAGACATTTTAAGTTTTGTTAATTGATCAATTTATAAATTTTTCTTGAGAAACAGAGTAAATAGAAATAGGCATAAAAGAATGATTAAGACCACATAATTCTGAACATTGCCCAAAAAATTTACCAGGTCTATTAATAATAAAATTTAATTGATTCAAACGACCTGGAATAGCATCTACTTTTACACCTAAAGAAGGAACAGTTCAACAGTGAATAACATCAGCACTTGAAACAATCAATTTAATTTTTGTATTGACTGGTAAAACAAGATCATTATCAGTTTCAAGTAATCTAAAATCACCTTGATTTAAATCTGCAGTAGGAATCATATAAGAATCAAATTCTATGTTTGGTGAAAAATTAGAATATTCATATGATCAATATCATTGATGACCAACTATTTTTACAGTTAAAGAAGGTTCAACATTTTCATCAACAGAATACAATAAAAATAAAGAAGGTATAGCTATAATAATTAATATAATAGCAGGTATTAATGTTCACACAATTTCAATAAAATTATTTTCTAATAAAAATTTATTATAACTTTTGTTAATAATTATAGAAAATAATAATCATCCTACCAATACAAGGATAATTACCATGTAAAACATAGTATCATCATGAAAAAATATTAAATTATTACTACAAGATGAGGCACTTTCCTGAAAAGAAAGTTGATTTATTTCAGGAATGTCTTTATAAATAAAATTATTAAACAATAAACAAGTGAAAAAACTTATTAAAAATGTTAAATTTTTCATAAACAGAGGGTATTGGATTTGAACCAATACTAATAATTTTGAAGACTATTTGATCTACTTAATCGACCCTCTTTATTAAATAATTACTTTAAATTTTTAGATTCTTTCAAAATTTTTTTATTAGTTTTTTTAATGAACTAGATGAAGCTTTATTCCTTTCGTACTAAAAGTCTAAAGTAATTTTATAATTGTAGATAGAAACCTTCCTGTCTTGCGACGGAATGAACTCAAATCATGTAAGATTTTAAAGGTCGAACAGACCTACCTTCAATAACTACTGCATTATTAGGATATCTTAATTCAACATAGAGGTGACAAACTTTGTTTTTGATAAGGACTCTAAAACAAAATTATCCTGTTATCCCTAAGGTAGCTTTTATCAATTAATCGTTATTTATTGTTTGTTATAATAACGGGTCATTATAGCCTACTATAGTAATTGTTAAATTGTTTAATTATACAATAAATAAATTTATTATATTGCTTATTTTTGTTATTTTTAAAAAACAGTCGCCCCAACTAAACTACCAAACTTTCTAGTTTTAATAATTTTTTATTATTACTTAAAAAAAAAGTTTATAGTAAAGCTCTATAGGGTCTCTTCGTCTTACAATTTTAAATAGCATCTTAACTATTATTTCAATTTTAAAAATTTTTTCTTAAGACAGTGAAAAATTCGTGTAACCATTCATTCTCTCCATCAATTAAATGACAACTAATTATGCTACTTTATTACAGTCAGAGTTACTGCATCCATTTAATATTATTTAAATTAGATTATAATTATTTTTATATCATTGGGCAGGTTTCACCTTCAATATTTTAGAGGGCTATGTTTTTGGTAAACAGTCGATATTTTATTTTGCCGAGTTCCTTAAGAAAAAATTAATTTATTATTTATCCCAACTTGATTTAGATTTTTACAAAATGTGAACTAAAGTTTTCTTGAAAAATATATTAATATATTCCTTATAAATTGAGAAATTGAATTACCTTAATCAATTTATTAAATTAAGAAAAAAATAGGATAAATTTAATTTTACTAATGCTTATATTATTACTCTTTTAAAATTTTCATAATGTATTAAAAGAAATTTCATTACTATTTTCCACAAAAATGATAATAATTGACTATATTATAAAATTATAATTTTTCTAAAGTAAAGTTTTACGTAATTTTTAAAATATAGCTGATTCTAAGCTTATTTGCTTTTTGTCTAAATCATAAATTTATTTCTAAATGTTTATAAGGTTCATTGATGTTGGATATAAATTGTTTTTTACTCGTTAAATAATCTTTGCATTAAATAACTGCTTTTTTTAAAAAAAAATTACTTATATAAATTTCATGAAAAACCAGCTATTTCTTAACTCGATTAGTTTTTCACTGCCAATTGCAAATTATCGAAAAATTTTTATCATTTATTGGTTCATTCTATAAATTATTCACAATTAGATCGTTAAGTTTCGGGAATAATTAACTTTATAAATTATTTAGCCTTATAGCTTGCTAATTATATTTTCATAAGCCCATTATACAAAAGGTAAATGATTTTCATTTTTTAATATAAATTATTTATTAATTTCCTTCACAGTACTAGTTCTATAGATATAATCAACTGTTTTATTTTGTAAATTCAAAGAAAAAATTATGATTTCAATCGCCTTTACTTTCATAATGTTATTTTATAATTACTAAGATGTTTCAGTTCATTTTAAATTTAATCATTTATGAAAAGATTATAATAATATTATTAATATTACTCTTATTGATTATTCTATTTTTATAATTTAAATATTTAATTTAAAAATAAAGAGAAAGGAATCGAACCCTTATATTCTGGTCATGAGCCAAATAACTTTCCATTAGTTTACTCTTCTTCTTTTAGAGATCAAATAATTAAAATTCTTAAAAATTTTCCTAGTCACCATACTTTTAACGAGCTACCTTTTATAAATCACTCAAACCATTAAAAACAGGGAATAAAAAAAATTCTTCGGTTTTCTTCTCTCCTAAAAGAGGATCACCCGATCCCCCCCCCCCCAGTCCAGGCGCCGCACTGGCGCACCCCCTGCTGTGGCTAATGCAGGGGGCCCCGCGCCGCACCAACCCCCAATTTCACATAAACATATTTGGCAAAGTTTCAGTGTTGAGCTAGTTCCCTTTTTAGTTCATACTTTTATTTAATAATCTATTTCTTCCTTGACTGCATATACTGCATAATACTGAGCAATCTCTAGAGGTTTGCAAGTTAGACAAATCAGAATTTTTCCATTTTAAAGAAACTGTGTCTGCAATAGTTTTACCAGCCTTACAGAGATACAAGTTTTTCTTGCAACCTGGGCATAATCCTGTAGGGTAGGCAAATACTTTAAGTGAAAACTCAGGCTTACAGAACACTTGAACCAGACCTTCCAAATTTTTATTAACTGGAACGCATTTGTTGTTCTTTTCAAGGCAGCAACAACAAATGATCTTTTGAAAAAGTACATGATTTCTTTTAAAATGGTATTCTCTCTTCTCCTTAGAGAGAAGAGGAGCCATAGATTCTATATATTAGGTATCTATAATAAAATAAAAATGCATAGTCAAAAAGAAATATTTTTAATAAAAAATGTTTTTTTGACCAACTTTGTGTATTCTAATAATGTTTATTTATAAATATTAAATTAAAGACCTTGAAAAGTTGGTATATGAACATTTTTTTAAATAAATTTCAACTTTCTGTCAGTATATTTAGTTTTTTTAAGTACGAAAATAATGACTTTTTAGCAGATTTTTTATGTCTAATTTTCTAAAAATGTGATACCTCCCAGATTTTTCTAAATATGAAAATAAAGTGTCCAGATGCCCCACTTATATGTAAGGAGATATGTAAGGAGATGTAAGGAGAATGTAAGGAGAATAAAACAATTACTTGTAGAAGTTTTTTTTGATTTACGGAAGGTATTTGATTCTGTAGATCATAAAATTTGGTTATCAAAGTTACATGTAAGGAGGTATGTAATCAAATCAAAGGAGGTATGTAATCATGTATCAAAGTTACTATGTAAGGAGTTATGTAAGGAGAATAAAACAATTACTTGTAGAAGTTTTTTTTGATTTACAGAAGGTATTTGATACTGTAGATCATAAAATTTGGTTATCAAAGTTACATCATGATATCAAAGGAATTGCTCTTATATTGTTTAAATTATATCTCTTGAATTGTTCTCAATTTATTACAATTTCAATAGCTCTCCTAAAAATAAATCCATATCTATAGGTGTTTGCCAGGGCTCAATATTTGGTGTTCTTATTTTTATTTATATAAACAACCTAAACACATGTACTATATTCTTTTTTATTTATATAAACAATCTTAACACATGTTTAGTTGTTGCTATTAGTATTATTGTGTTAGTATTGTTTTATTTTGATTGTAATTGCATGTTGCTTATTTCTAAAATATTTTATTTTTGATAAATTAGTTTACTTAAAAAAATTTATATATTATTTTATTTATTATATTAATTTTTATTATATTTATATATTGTTATATATTATTTTATTTTAGATTAGAGGTAAAGACAGAAGATTTCAATTGTAGTGAAAGAATCGTTCCTGAGCCATGTAACTGGTATAATTTCCTCACCTTTTTGTTACTTATAGTAAAACAAAATAATATAAACATATACCAATAAAAAAGAAATTTTATTATGTCTCTTAACCAATTTTGTTTAAGTTAATAGCTGTTCAGCTTTATTATTTTAGGAGGTACATAACATATTTTCCAAATCAGTTTCGAACTGGATCATTTGAAAATGTTGTTGTTGCAGTTTTTGGCTTCTTATATCCAGTTGCTGTAAATATAACCTTAAAAGATAGCAGTAACGAAAAAATATATTTAACAAAGATATTTAATGTGCAACCAGGTTTTTAAAAATATGTTTACAATTTTACTAAAAAAACTTTACTCAAACATGAAAAAATAAAAATGTTTTTTAAATTATATTTTGTATCACAAGATCATGTTTTTTTTATATTCTTACTTTGTTGTCTTATTTAAAAATTTTCTTTTTGCTAATTTTTATATTATTTTTTATTCTTCTGTTTATATCAGTTATGTTTGTTGAAATTATAATTTTTTTGCCCTTCATATACTTTATTTGTTATGACTTTAGAAATTTTGAACACATTTCCATTATACATTGATCATAATGCACCCTCAACTTTAAAATTCAACATAGAAGGTCATGGTGTAGTTGGGAATCAAGTTTGGGTGTTTAAAAATGAAAGTAGATATATCAGTGTATCAAAGCTTGGATTAAATGTATTGATTCAAACAGATAAACCAGTATACAAGCCTGGTCAAACAAGTACTTTTTTTATTACTTGTCTGAAATTTTCTTTATGTTTGATCAAAATCAAATACTATTTGTTTAAAAGAAGTTGTAAAATTATTGTATAGACTAATTTGTGTGTGTGTGTGTGTGTGTTCAGAATCTGTTTTTTTATGATGATATCATAAAAAAACAGATTCTGAAGCCCTCAGAATCTGTTTTTTTATGATATCATCAGTGTGCATCTAATGCTGCATTTTTACTATTTACTATAACTGTCTTTAAGTGCTCCAAAAATTTATTTAAATCAACAATGAGCAAAGCAACTAACTAAGCATTAAGCAAATTTTAGTAAATAAGCATTAAAATTGACTGTTAAAGAGTACAAATTCAAATTAGGGCTAATGCCAATGCATCGGCCTGTACCAATCGGCATCAGCAAAAAGTAGGCATTGGTGCACCGCTAATTTTTAGACATTTTAAAAAGTCTTGTTTTAAATAAAAAATTCTTAAAGCATTAATCTAAAGTGAATTTGACGTCATACAATTCTTTTTATTGTTTTATGAGACTGAATTTCAGCAAAATGTGTTCAATTGAATAATTAACTTAATTAAGGAAAACAATGTGGAAAGTTTATTTTATTTGAATTTTTTAATATTAAATAATTAAATTGAATATAACATTTTAAAAATTTTTAATATAAACAAATTTTTTTCTTTTATTGGCATTTGAATAAATGAATTAAATTATGTTAATTTTTTTTTTAATTATTGTTTTTTAATTTTTTTAATTTTTTAAAAGTTAGTGAGTAACAAATAAAAAAGTATAATAAATTGCAAAAAAAAAAAAAAAAATAACTCTGGTTAATTACTTTATCAGTGATTTTGTTGTGAAAGCAAAGATTGTTTTAGATTTTCAAGTACTATTTATTAAAAAATGTATATATTTTTATAAAAATATATAAATAATTTTGTGGTTGTAAAACAATAAATATGAGTTTTTTTAATATAAATATTTCTTTTATAAATTTTTTTTTTTTATGATTTGCTTAATAACTTTGTATACACAAAAAATTTGTCGCTAACTATCAAAAAGTTTGTTTTCTGTTACTAAATATTTTGATAAACAGGTTAGCTAGTTTATTTAAAAGTTAGTTTTGTTATGGGGTCTGGGTTCTTGTTGATAACCTGGAGTGGCAAGGGTGTCAACAAGAACCCAAGTTGCTGTCAAGAATGGCTACATAGATAAGATAATATTGTGAAGTAATTTAACATTGTAATTTTATTTTTTATTTTTTATCAAGTAAACTTAGTAGTAGAATAGTTTATTTTTCAGATAATTTTTGTTTTCAATTTCTCTCATCAAAGTAAAACTTTATTAACTTTGAAAATTATGACCATTTGAATAATTATGGATGCATCTATTATAAGCCATATACATATATACACTTTAATTTACTGGTTTATGTTGCAATTTCCTAATATATTTTTATTGTTTATGTTGGTATTTAGTAAAATGTCGTGTTGTAGTGGTTAATGCTGAGTTGAAACCTCATAAAGGTAAACTAAAGGTCACAATAGAAAATCCATCTGGAACTCGTATGCAGCAATGGAATGATGTGGAGCTTGATGATGGTATATTTATCATTTATAAATATATATGTATATGTATATATTATATATATATATATATACATATATATTTATAAATGATATATATAATATATATATATATACATATATACATATATATATATATACATATATATATATACACACACACACATATATATATATATATATATATATATATATATATATATATATATATATATATATATATATATATATATATATATATATATATTTATATATATATATATATATATATATATATATATATATATATATATATATATATATATATATATATATATATATACACACATATATATATATTCAGTATTGTGGAAAATTTAAGAACCACCAAAAAACAAATCATAGTTTATTTTTATTTTTAAGTTTTTATTTAATCAAATATATTTTTCTGGTAAAAAAATAATAATAAATTTTAGAAAATAGACAAACAAAATAAAAAAAAAATGATAATGACAAAAACTTTAAAAAAAA